>NC_069500.1:672599974-672634974 GCF_027579735.1 Bombina bombina | reverse complement strand
GTGTATTGGGTGGGTTTTAATTTTAGGTTAGGGCTTTGGGCAGCAATAGAGCTAAATGCCCATTTAAGGCAATGCCCATCAAAATACCCTTTTCAGGGCAATGGGGAGCTTAGTTTTTTTTTAGTTAGGCTTTTATTTGGGGGGTTGGTTGTGTGGGTGGTGGGTTTTACTATTGGGGGTTGTTTCTATTTCTTTTTCAGGTAAAAGAGCTGATTTCTTTGGGGCAATGCCCCACAAAAGGCCCTTTTAAGGGCTATTGATAGTTTAGGCTAGTTTTTTTTAATTTTGATAGGGCTCTTAGATTAGGTGTAATTAGTTGAAATATCTTGTAATTTGTTTTTTATTTTCTGTAATTTAGTGGGTTTTTTTTGTAATTTAGCTAATTGTATTTAATTTATTTAACTGTTTTTAATTTAGGTAAGTTATTTAATTGTAGTGTAGTGTTAGGTGTTAGTGTAACTTAGGTTAGGTTTTATTTTACAGGTAAATTTGTATTTATTTTAGCTAGGTAGTTAGTAAATAGTTAATAAATATTTAGTAACTATTCTACCTAGTTAAAATAAATACAAACTTGCTTGCAAAATAAAAATAAAACCTAAGATAGATACAATGTAACTATTAGTTATACAGGGAGTGCAGAATTATTAGGCAAGTTGTATTTTTGAGGATTAATTTAATTATTGAACAACAACCATGTTCTCAATGAACCCAAAAAACTCATTAATATCAAAGCTGAATAGTTTTGGAAGTAGTTTTTAGTTTGTTTTTAGTTATAGCTATTTTAGGGGGATATCTGTGTGTGCAGGTGACTATTACTGTGCATAATTATTAGGCAACTTAACAAAAAACAAATATATACCCATTTCAATTATTTATTTTTACCAGTGAAACCAATATAACATCTCAACATTCACAAATATACATTTCTGACATTCAAAAACAAAACAAAAACAAATCAGTGACCAATATAGCCACCTTTCTTTGCAAGGACACTCAAAAGCCTGCCATCCATGGATTCTGTCAGTGTTTTGATCTGTTCACCATCAACATTGCGTGCAGCAGCAACCACAGCCTCCCAGACACTGTTCAGAGAGGTGTACTGTTTTCCCTCCTTGTAAATCTCACATTTGATGATGGACCACAGGTTCTCAATGGGGTTCAGATCAGGTGAACAAGGAGGCCATGTCATTAGATTTTCTTCTTTTATACCCTTTCTTGCCAGCCACGCTGTGGAGTACTTGGACGCGTGTGATGGAGCATTGTCCTGCATGAAAATCATGTTTTTCTTGAAGGATGCAGACTTCTTCCTGTACCACTGCTTGAAGAAGGTGTCTTCCAGAAACTGGCAGTAGGACTGGGAGTTGAGCTTGACTCCATCCTCAACCCGAAAAGGCCCCACAAGCTCATCTTTGATGATACCAGCCCAAACCAGTACTCCACCTCCACCTTGCTGGCGTCTGAGTCGGACTGGAGCTCTCTGCCCTTTACCAATCCAGCCACGGGCCCATCCATCTGGCCCATCAAGACTCACTCTCATTTCATCAGTCCATAAAACCTTAGAAAAATCAGTCTTGAGATATTTCTTGGCCCAGTCTTGACTTTTCAGCTTGTGTGTCTTGTTCAGTGGTGGTCGTCTTTCAGCCTTTCTTACCTTGGCCATGTCTCTGAGTATTGCACACCTTGTGCTTTTGGGCACTCCAGTGATGTTGCAGCTCTGAAATATGGCCAAACTGGTGGCAAGTGGCATCTTGGCAGCTGCACGCTTGACTTTTCTCAGCTCATGGGCAGTTATTTTGCGCCTTGGTTTTTCCACAAGCTTCTTGCGACCCTGTTGACTATTGTCAGAGTATATGAATATTATGATGAATATTACATATGTGTACATATATATATATATATATATATGTATATTTTATACACTGTATATGTTAGATGAGACCTCAGGATTAATTGAACATGAGTTTGTTGAACACAGCTTCTAATACACGTCTATCAGGATTGACGATCAGTAGAGCCTTTTTGAAGCATGACCCCTGTAGTGTAAAACACACAAACATTTCTTTTCTAAAGGAAATAGCTCAGTGACCCTATTCATTTGACTATATATGCAGATTTTTATAACTTCAGAACATTTGGTGAGGTGAGAAAAGAATGTGTTCAAGGACCCCTTTGGAATTTGACACGTGTGATACAACAGTTCTATCTCACTGAATCTCTATTTGAAGAAGTACTGCAAAACCCCCTCAAGGTGACACAAATAAAATTAAATACATTTTGCAAGGGGAACAATGCCAGTTTTCCATGTATGTTTGGAATGATTCATGATATATATATATTAAAATTAAGCACATTGTATTAGGTGGATGATTGCTGCAGGGGATATTTATATAGGAAATAAATTCAGATATACATAGAAATGATATATATGTTTTGAAAACACAAAAGATCTTACTTAGCCTCTGTGTGTTTAAGAACATGAATAGATGTTTATGGACCTGAAGAGAAGTGATCATTAACATTTATTTTTATTTCAGATCTACATAAACAGGATTTATGTATTCAGGAAGAAATACACAGAAATATTACATACTACATCTGGGTGAATGCAGTATATCAGGAGTTTTAAATACTACTAATCTGGAGATATAAAAATAAGCTGTTATTTGCAAAGAAATGCCAGAATACTGATACAATTATAATGCATTGTAAGCTAATAATTAACAGTGTTAAATTATTTTAATATAATGTTAGATATATGTGATGTCTCATATCAAAACGATCAGGAAATTAATCTGATGCCGCTTCACCTATAATTGATATTGGGAGAGACTGGTGCAAGAAATTATGGCAATTATTATACATTTTAAAGAAAGATGTTTAATGTATAACTGTATTTCTTTGTCATGCTGCATTTATTTGTACTGTCTAATTATAATGCTGCCACCCGGTGTTGCCACGAGAGAACTACAGCCAGAAAGATTTTTGGCTGTTGGAAATGGAATATCCAGTTATCCAATAGAGGGACAAGGTTTCGAAGGGCCACCCATATTTCACACCAATGATTACAATAATAAGTTGTATAAAGAAGGAAGGAGGGACACTGGTCTAGAGGGTTTTTGAACTGACTGAAACTGTTTTGCGTGGGACACAGTCAAACTACAAAAACCAAGTGGGCCATATTTCTCCTATTCCATTGAAATTACACTTATTTTATATGAGGTGTGAAATTGGATCCGTTGCAAAAACTGGGAACTGGATTGCTGTTATTTGGTGATGTATATAAAAGTTTTATTATAAAATAAGTTATATGCATAGTCAATTTGTATTTAATAGATTTAAAGAAACAGTGTGTTTTAGTTAGCATTTCACAGCATATATATATATATATATATATATATATATATATATATATATATTGTTTAAATCTGTATCTGATTGACCAAGTAACTCATCTATGCAAGTTCTGATATTGTCAGTTAATTTTGTATTAGGATAAATTGCAGTTAAATAGCAGAATATATATATTATCCTATTGTTTTATAAACACTGTTTAGAATTGTATTGCTTAGATGTTAAAGGTTTTTAGTCCCATTGTGTTAAATAAATAAAAGGCTGAATTGTGAAGGTATATTTTTCTGGGTTTTGTAAGAAGGATAGCATATCTTAAGAGTTGGTTTTAACGCATATAAACTTTTATTTAGTTTCCTTTTATTGCAAATATAGTTCAATATGTTCATGGATATTAACTAAATAAAATAATTCAGGTATTTATATTAATTGTATGGTCTAGTAGATGCATGGTTAATTAGGGCTTCTATTTTTTTTATATTGTGTTTGTAACACTGCCATAAACTGATTTATTATTTGGATAGCACTACTAAGATTCTTATAAATATACTGACATAATAATTGGAGGCACTGCTGAGATTTATTAATATTCCATCATAATTGATATAATATATTTGTAAGTAAATAGAAATTATTATAAAAGAGAAAAAAATAAAAAATTAATATTTCGATATTAATATTTTGAAGATATAATTTTTTTTGAAAAGTTGAAATATTAATTTTCATATTTCGAGATTGACATTAATATCTTGAAATATTATTAAAGATTAATTTTGAAAAATTAATAAAAATATTAATTTTTCATATTTCAAAATTAATCAAAAATATTGATTTTTCATATTTTCAAAGTTAATCAAAAATATTAATTTCTCATATTTTGGAATATTAATTTTTCATATTTCAAAATTAATAATATTTTTTTTTTTTTTTGAAATATAAAAATTTTCCTTCTCTCTTTTTATTGGCAAAAATTGTATTAGCGTTTTAGTTTAACTAAGTACTAAACCAATATAATAATGTCTGTAGCCAGAAGTGACTCATTTAATTCTATACATAGCAATGAAATTGGTCCCATAACCATACCTATTACTAAAGGTCAGGTCCTTAAGAAAGATATCTTAAGTTACCTTAAAGGGAAGTTTAATATTGCGGGTGAATTAAATGATTTTATGGATATGCTTGAAACTAGGGCTAAAAATATTACCGTTAATAATAATATGTGGAATGAAGAGAATGAATTCTTCCAGGAATTATTAATGATTAATCAATGCAAAGATCCCAAAAAGCGAGAAGAACTAATACTAAAATCTTGGCCCCTTTTAATATGCATAATTGACGAAATGTCGTTTTGTGTCACAGACAAACGATTGCAAATACAGGAGCTAGAAAATAGTATTCGTTCCTCGCGCAGACGCGAAGAGGGTTTAAAAATAGCCAAAAATAAAATGGATGAATTTGCCCAAAACCTAGCCACCTTAGATAAGCACAATATGGACTTAATCGAGCAGATACAAGATTTAAATAAACAGCTTGCGCAAAGCCAGAGAGAATTAAGCGATTTAAAAAGGTCATATCGCCATAATGAAAACCCCTATATTAGCAGTGAGAATAATGCAGATAATGCTGACTCCTTTAGCGAACGCGTCAGGGACGAGGTACGAAAATATATAGAACAACATAGACAAATGACCCCTAACGGGTCAGAAATAGATTTCCCAAATAGACAATCCCCTCAGGATGTAAATCCAGAGGACAGCTGTAGCGCAGCTGATGCGGGGGAGGGAAACTCTAACAGAGAATCCCAAAATAAGTCTGATAAAGTCTATGATTCCCATAAAATAATCACCTTCGTACAACGCGCAGTACCTATATTCTCCAATAAGGGAACAACATCTGTAATTGATCATTTACAGGCTTTTGAAAATGCGTTAACTATAATGAATGTTACAAGTGAGAAATTGAAAATTGAATTTCTACCTTGGGTATTTGACAGTAAGCATCACAAATTCTTTGCCTCACTAAAGGATATGAATATTCATTCCTGGTATGGGGTAAAACGACAATGCAGAAAAGAATTCGGGCAATATCGCACTAAAACTGCCGCGAAAATAGCGGTATATGGTTTAAAGTGTCGTGCGAATCAGAGTCCAATCGAATTCCTTTCTGTATTGAAAAATGCGTACAGTATGGCTGAAGATAATCCCAGATTTGATGGCTCAGAATTTGTAAATTTATTTTTTGAAGCATTGCCTACACCCATCAAAATCAACTTAGCTAGAGATTTTGATGAGGACTGCTCATTGGAATGGCTGATCAAAGAGAGTACGAAGTTATACTCTATTCAGCAGTCCAGTGAGCAGGGGGTTAAAAAGGAGTCAAAACCCAAAATTGTGGCAGAAACTAGGGTGTCACCTAGCCCCCTCAATTTGGAGTCTAACAAGAGGACTTATGCAGAGGTGGCCAGTCAAAACAGGCCATCTCCACAGAGGTTTAATTCTGCCCCTCCCCCTACACAGGTTGAGGCGCAGGGAGACTATAACCAAAGTGGGGGACATAATCAGGTGAATAATTACTCACAAAGAGAATACTCACCAAATAATTGGTATCCGCGCAAGGGTAGATACAATAGACGGCGAAGATATTCTCAGGGTAACCAGACACCCCAGGTATATAATGCTCCCCAAAGTACTAATGCTGAACAAGCTGAACCCCAGGGGCAACCACGCCAGAATAGAAATAGTGGCCCTGATTCTGAGGGAACGCAATGGTCCAGGAATCAGTACAATGGGGCACCAAGAGATAGGCCCAGGGGTAGAGGTAACTTGTACAATCAGGTAGATATGCTGTTTACCCAATTAAATCGGTTGAGCGAACAAATCGCTAATATGAGTCAAAAATCTACGGCTCAGCAACCGAACAATACTTTTTTAGGGGTACAGCCAGTGGTCAGCAGTGGACCACAGGCACAGTCATAAATACTGCAGTATCACCTGAAGGGGAGGGGAGAGATATACAAAATGTAGTAATAAATATCAATGATACTAATCATGTTATCTCCCCACAGACCGGAAACGGACGATTTGGCCGTGATGACAAGCAACCTCATCCGGGAAAAGTTAACAAATCTCTTCCCTTGCAGCTCTCTCCTAACCTTATCTCCACAGATGCAGTACAAACTGTTCCAATAAATATTATTGTGCATAACATGACCCCACAGGATATAACATTATCCAAGGGAACTACCATAGGATATGCACTGGAATCAAGTTATTACACTTTTGGATTCCAGAATAATGTAATTGGGCTAATACCTGAAGGATACCTAACTGAAGAACAATTAATAGAACAATCCTTTGCATCTATGCCAGAGGGTCTATTTAATATTCAGTCTATTTATCCCTTCAGCTAAGAGGAAGGCATCTGTAAAATTGAAGAAGCCTCTCTAGTGTTTGATCAGCCAATCAAACAGCAAGATTACCCCAATACCCAGAGTCATGGGAGCAATGTAAACTATAATCAAGGGGATCTCACCTCTAGATTGGAAGAAGCCTATGAAATAGGACAGCCTGAAATCTTTCCAGGATTTCAGCAAATAGTCAAAGAGCAAATATCCTTAGCTAATGGCTGTTCCAGCGATGACGAACGCCAACAGCTGCGAGAACTCCTAATGGAATACAAGGATATTTTCGCTAAGGATTCTTATGACTGTGGTACTACAGACTTGCACATTGCAAGAATACAAACAGATCCTAATGCGCCACCTGTATTTGTCAAACAATACAGACTTCCCTTAGCCTCATATGATTCTCTTGCAGAGATCATAAGGAATTTGGAAGAAAGAGGTATTATCAGACAGGTGCACAGCTCTTATAATAATCCTATTCTAGGTGTCCTTAAGCCCAATGGACAATGGCGTTTGTGTGCTGACTTAAGACAGCTAAACAAACGAGTATACATGTCTGGCTGGCCTGTACCATACATTGACCAGTGCCTAGCACAAATGCAAGGATCCAAAATATTCACTGCCATTGATTGTGCACAGGGATATTGGACCATAAAGGTACATGAAGAGGACCAATATAAGCTAGCATTCTCCTTCCAAAAGGTTCAGTATGCATTCCAGAGACTTCCATTTGGATACATAAATTCTGGACATGAATTTGCTGTATTCATGCATAAGGCTATGCCTGACGCACTGGAAAGGGGGACCTTATCTTATGTTGATGATGTTTTAATCAAAAGCACAGACTTTGAAAAACACATCGCAGAGCTTAAACACGTCCTCAGCCAACTTAAAAGGGCAGGTGTCAAATTATCCCTGCAAAAAGCCCAATGGTGCCGCACTCGTGTAAACTTCTTGGGACATGAAGTTACCTCTGAAGGATTAAATCCCCAGAAGAAAAAGGTGGAAGCTATAGTGAATTCTAAAAACCCAACTAACTTAAAGGAATTGAGATCATTCCTTGGTATGACGAATTATTCTCGCAAATTCATTGATAATTATGCGGAATTAGCTAAACCACTACTACTTCTTCTAAAGAAGGATGTGAAATGGCACTGGAGTGAGTCTCAAGAGACAGCCATCAGAGAGCTGAAGAGAAAACTCACTCAAGCACCTTGCTTAGCGTACCCTGAAGGTGGTAAACCTTTCTACTTAGAAACAGGGTACACAGATGTAAGCATGAGTGCTGTGTTATACCAAAAGCATGATAATTTGAACAAAGCCATTGCTTATGCGAGCAAAAATCTATCCCCAGTAGAAATAAAGTTTAACGATTGCGAAAAAGCCCTCTTATCTACTGTATGGGCTCTACAAAATTTCCGCAGCTATATACAGGGCGAGAAAATTATTGTAGAAACGGCCCACCAGCCTTTGCTATATTTGCAAAGTGAGAGAATAAGAGATGGGAATTTGTCTAATAGCCGCATAACAGCGTGGACTCTTTCCTTGCAAGGCTGGCCATTAGAAATTCGCTACAAGCAGAATAAAAAGAATCCAGTCGCACAAGGACTTGCTGAGCTCCACGACTGTACTGATAGAGATCCTCGGGAAGAATTATCAGAAGATGATTTTCTGGAGGAACAATTGCTTTCCCCATATAAAATGTACAATGAGGACCATTGTCAAACATTACCTTGGGTATATGTTGATGGTTGTTCTTACCATGCCACTATTGATAATGAGCGCAGATTAGTCGCTGGCATTGGTATAACTGGGGCAAATGGATTCTCAAATATATCTGTAGGTTTCAACATTGGACCAAGATCCAGTCAAGTTGCAGAACTAACTGCTGTTTTCAAAACCATTGAAATGGCTATTGAACATGGTATTCATGAATTTGTGATCATAACTGACTCAAATTATGTGCGTGACAGTTTTGTTGAATACCTGCCAACTTGGAAAAGAAATGGCATGCAGAAAAGCAATAACAAACCAGTCAAGCATGGCAAATTGTTCTGCGAGATTGATAATCTGGTAGTATCCAATGATTTAACCATACACTGGAAAAAGACCAAGGGTCATTCCAGAGTTTTAGGTCCTGATAAGGAAGGCAATGACCTTGCGGATTCATTAGCCAAACAAGGAGCCATAACTGGAGAACTCCTTAATATTGACCACTTAATGGGTGCAATTCAGGTAGAAGCCATTACCAGAAACCAGGCAAAACAACAGAGTGAGCCTAACTTGGTACAATGGAGTCAGGATTCTCCTAGTGAGGACCTGATCACTAGTCAAAAAGAAGACCCCATTGTAGGCATCTTCTATAAACACATAGAAGATCCTGAAAGCAACCCCATCTCAAAAGATGATTGTATTGGCAAAGAAGATCTGAGAATCTTAATAAAATCTAAATCACAATTCAAATTACAGGATGGTTTGTTAATTAGAACCTCCAAAACTGGCATCCAGCAGTGGGTAGTACCCACCAAGTTCCGAGGTCTAATGCTTCAACATGCCCATGATGCTCCCACATCTGGTCATCGCGGTGCCAAACTCACGTATGAAATATTGCGTGATTATGCTTTTTGGCCACACATGTTGAAAGATGTTCAAACCTACTGTCAAGGGTGTTTAATCTGCCCACAGTTCCAACCCACTGCACCAACGCATAGAGCGCCATTGCAAAAAAGGGGGATGGTAATGCCATGGTCAGATATACAAATTGATTTTATTGGTCCGGTAACAAGGTCATCAAGAGGTAACAAGTACATGTTAACAGTGACATGCCTGTTCACTAAATGGGTAGAGTGCATTAATGTGCACCTAACAATAGTGCTGAAACATGTGCAGCATTGCTCATCAACCATGTATTTTCCAGATTTGGTTTGCCCCAAAGAATCGAATCAGATCGGGGGACCCACTTCACTAGCGAAGTGATGACCAAAATGTGGAAAATACTAGGGGTTAAAAGAAAGCTCCATATTGCTTATAGAGCTGCCTCAAGTGGTGGTGTAGAGCGTTACAACCAGTCTATTGTTAAAATCCTCAAAAAGTTTGTGAGTGAAACAGGTAAAGACTGGGATGTAAAACTACCTCTAGTCTTAATGGCATTAAGAGCAACTCCAAGTAGTGCTACCAAGATGTCACCTTTTGAACTGATGACTGGTAGAAGAATGGTTCTACCTCAGCATCTGCTGTACCGTACATCAGACCAAAACTTGATAAATGCTGCCAATACACATCAATATGTGGAAAACCTAAGAAAGCACCTGCAATATGCCTTTGCATTTGCTCAAAGGAATTTAGAAAGAGCCGCAACTGCCACGAAAACCTATTATGATCTCAAAACATCCAAAAAGGAATATGAAATAAATGATAAAGTTTATCTTTATAACTTTGGAAGAGGTCAGGTTAGGGAGAAGAAATTTCTTCCCTCATGGAAAGGTCCTTTTGTCATTACTGACAAAATATCTCCAGTGGCCTATAAAATAAGGATCCCCAAAAATGAAGGTTTCATAGATAAATGGGTACATATCAATCAATTGCGGGCATGTCATCCCAGATCCCAACTACAAGTCATAGAGGGAGAATGAAGTGTCATATCCCCAAATGCACTAAAGACATACTGTAATTTAAAGATGCCTAACTGATAAACATGAAAGCTCAAAATAACAAACTTTCTTCATAAGAGACTGTCTATGAGGTATACGGTTGATCCTCATCAAATACCACTGACTTTAAGCCAATTCAAATACATGTGTCCTACATCTATTTGAAGTTGGAAGGGGGATTTATGTCAGAGTATATGAATATTATGATGAATATTACATATGTGTACATATATATATATATATATATATATATATGTATATTTTATACACTGTATATGTTAGATGAGACCTCAGGATTAATTGAACATGAGTTTGTTGAACACAGCTTCTAATACACGTCTATCAGGATTGACGATCAGTAGAGCCTTTTTGAAGCATGACCCCTGTAGTGTAAAACACACAAACATTTCTTTTCTAAAGGAAATAGCTCAGTGACCCTATTCATTTGACTATATATGCAGATTTTTATAACTTCAGAACATTTGGTGAGGTGAGAAAAGAATGTGTTCAAGGACCCCTTTGGAATTTGACACGTGTGATACAACAGTTCTATCTCACTGAATCTCTATTTGAAGAAGTACTGCAAAACCCCCTCATGGGGGAAGGTGACACAAATAAAATTAAATACATTTTGCAAGGGGAACAATGCCAGTTTTCCATGTATGTTTGGAATGATTCATGATATATATATATTAAAATTAAGCACATTGTATTAGGTGGATGATTGCTGCAGGGGATATTTATATAGGAAATAAATTCAGATATACATAGAAATGATATATATGTTTTGAAAACACAAAAGATCTTACTTAGCCTCTGTGTGTTTAAGAACATGAATAGATGTTTATGGACCTGAAGAGAAGTGATCATTAACATTTATTTTTATTTCAGATCTACATAAACAGGATTTATGTATTCAGGAAGAAATACACAGAAATATTACATACTACATCTGGGTGAATGCAGTATATCAGGAGTTTTAAATACTACTAATCTGGAGATATAAAAATAAGCTGTTATTTGCAAAGAAATGCCAGAATACTGATACAATTATAATGCATTTTAAGCTAATAATTAACAGTGTTAAATTATTTTAATATAATGTTAGATATATGTGATGTCTCATATCAAAACGATCAGGAAATTAATCTGATGCCGCTTCACCTATAATTGATATTGGGAGAGACTGGTGCAAGAAATTATGGCAATTATTATACATTTTAAAGAAAGATGTTTAATGTATAACTGTATTTCTTTGTCATGCTGCATTTATTTGTACTGTCTAATTATAATGCTGCCACCCGGTGTTGCCACGAGAGAACTACAGCCAGAAAGATTTTTGGCTGTTGGAAATGGAATATCCAGTTATCCAATAGAGGGACAAGGTTTCGAAGGGCCACCCATATTTCACACCAATGATTACAATAATAAGTTGTATAAAGAAGGAAGGAGGGACACTGGTCTAGAGGGTTTTTGAACTGACTGAAACTGTTTTGCGTGGGACACAGTCAAACTACAAAAACCAAGTGGGCCATATTTCTCCTATTCCATTGAAATTACACTTATTTTATATGAGGTGTGAAATTGGATCCGTTGCAAAAACTGGGAACTGGATTGCTGTTATTTGGTGATGTATATAAAAGTTTTATTATAAGATAAGTTATATGCATAGTCAATTTGTATTTAATAGATTTAAAGAAACAGTGTGTTTTAGTTAGCATTTCACAGCCTATATATATATATATATATTGTTTAAATCTGTATCTGATTGACCAAGTAACTCATCTATGCAAGTTCTGATATTGTCAGTTAATTTTGTATTAGGATAAATTGCAGTTAAATAGCAGAATATATATATTATCCTATTGTTTTATAAACACTGTTTAAATAAATAAAAGGCTGAATTGTGAAGGTATATTTTTCTGGGTTTTGTAAGAAGGATAGCATATCTTAAGAGTTGGTTTTAACGCATATAAACTTTTATTTAGTTTCCTTTTATTGCAAATATAGTTCAATATGTTCATGGATATTAACTAAATAAAAGAATTCAGGTATTTATATTAATTGTATGGTCTAGTAGATGCATGGTTAATTAGGGCTTCTATTTTTTTTATATTGTGTTTGTAACCCTGCCATAAACTGATTTATTATTTGGATAGCACTACTAAGATTCTTATAAATATACTGACACTATTTTGAATGCAACGCTTGATTGTTCGATGATCACGCTTCAGAAGCTTTGCAATTTTAAGAGTGCTGCATCCCTCTGCAAGATATCTCACTATTTTTGACTTTTCTGAGCCTGTCAAGTCCTTCTTTTGACCCATTTTGCCAAAGGAAAGGAAGTTGCCTAATAATTATGCACACCTGATATAGGGTGTTGATGTCATTAGACCACACCCCTTCTCCTTACAGAGATGCACATCACCTAATATGCTTAATTGGTAGTAGGCTTTCGAGCCTATACAGCTTGGAGTAAGACAACATGCATAAAGAGGATGATGTGGTCAAAATACTCATTTGCCTAATAATTCTGCACTCCCTGTATTGTAGCTAGCTTAGGGTTTATTTTACAGGTAAGTATTTAGTTTTAAATAGGAATAATTTAGGTAATGATAGGAATTTTATTTAGATTTATTTTAATTATATTTAAGTTAGGGGGTGTTAGGGTTAGACTTAGGTTTAGGGGTTAATAAATTTAGAATAGTGGCGGCGACATTGGGGACGGCAGATTAGGGGTTAATAAATGTAGGTAGGTGGCAGCGATGTTAGGGGCAGCAGATTAGGGGTTCATAAGTAAAATGTAGGTGGCGGCTATATCGGGGCGGCAGATTAGGGGTTAATAAGTGTAAGGTTAGGAGAGTTTAGACTCGGGGTTCATGTTAGGGTGTTAGGTGTAAACATAAAATGTGTTTCCCAATAGGAATCAATGAGCTGCGTTACTGAGTTTTACGCTGCTTTTTTGCAGGTGTTAGACTTTTTCTCAGTCGGCTCTCCCCATTGATGTCTTTGGGGAAATCGTGCACGAGCACGTATAACCAGCTCACCGCTGACTTAAGCAGCGCTGGTATTGGAGTGTAGTATGGAGCACAATTTTGCTTTACGCTCACTTCTTGCCGTTTAACGCCGGGTTTGTAAAAACCTGTAATACCAGCGCTTTAGGAAAGTGAGCGGTGAGAATAAACTGCAAGTTAGTACCGCACCCCTCATAACGCAAAACTCATTATGCTTTATATGTGATGTGGTTATTTATTAATTTAAAATATCTTTACTTTCTAAATATAATTCTAATCCATGGTGAAACCACTAAAACCAACACAAATAAATTGTGAATTAAACTCTATGAGAGGGTCTCCATTATTTCCAAACAGTTTATTTAGGAATCAATATATGTTGATAATAAGAGAAATATTTACAGGTATATACACATCTATTTTACAGATAAACAGTCCAAAATTTAATTAATACAGGGCAACTCTACTACAACCCCAATTTGTGCAATACTGCTACACAGAATATTATCCCAGAAATACTTAGCCAGATTCTCTGTGTCCAACATCATTCATCTTTTTAGCAGGAGCAGGATAAGAAAAAGAGACAGAGGTTCTGGTGTTACAGTATTTTATACCCCAATTCAAAAGGGAGTGGCCTATCAAATGCCACTCAAAAGGCCATTGGGAGTGTCTTTAGTTCAGAGAGAAAGGTGTACCTGGGGGAAGGGATTTTAATAACAGCTAGGTGAATATTCCAGTGATAAAATGTCACCACATGTGATATCTGTTATGTGAAAATGACACCTATGCTAATACAGTCGAGCAGCTGTTACATATGGTTAATAGAATACATTTCATAATGCACAATTATATATATTTTCAGTTAGCTAATGTCAATTATTTATTTTGCTTAAGGGAAACTTGTTTTTGGATCATATTATTAAAATTGTAAAAACAGAAAAATGCTGAATTGGTAGCAAAAAAGTATTTGACAGAGATATACCTGTAATCATATATGGGTTTGCTTTTTACACAGAGTTAATGTATTTTCTGCAACAAGATACAAATGTAATGTACACGTAAATGTAAAAGTCCCCCTTGTCACCAGTTTTAAGGGACATGAAAGGAAAAAATTTCATAATTCAGACGTAGTGTGCAAAAAATAATACATTAGTTTAGTTTTATTATCAAATGTACTTCTTTCTCTTAATATCCTTTGTTGTAACTAATTTCCATTACAGCATACCTAGATATGCTCAGGAGTCATGGGTGCCCACATCATTTTTTCCAGGGGGTTAGGGGGCAAAAAATAAATAAATAAATAAAATTGTAAATATCAGTGGCAACATGTGCAACGGGAGAGAGTTGCTTGTTATACACATGAGCTGCTATAGAACGCACTGTGGTTCACTGATATCAAAAGAGTGACTGAGGAGGGTGCACAACATGGCATTTTAATTTGACTTATATACGCCAGTGCTGGCTCTGGCAGGTGCAATCAAATATTAGGGCTCTTGAGCAAGTACACGTAGTATACGTTACCTATTACACACACATCCATATTTGTATAAAAAATGTATGTATAGTTTATTTAGAAAAATATGTTTATGTACAGAAATCAAGATATAAAAAAATAGATAATAAATAAAAGATAAATATTGTCCAACATGTACACCACTAAAATTTACTTAAAACAGAAAGTCCAATACAAAGGAAAATGCTGGTCAAATGGAAGAATTTTCTATCAAACGTTTCTCTTCTTTTATAGTTTAGTGCCTGTACGGAGAAAAGACACTAACAAAGAGATCCACATGCGCAGACTGTGGCCTCTAGATATCAACGTGTCTACTTGCCTGCCTTGGCCGGCCCCAATACGCCCGCCTAAGCTTGCCTCACATCGCCGTCGCGGACCGGAATACGCTCGCCAAAGTTATCAAAAAAAGCTGTCAAAAAGCCGCGCACCAAGTACGGGGCGATGAGCAGCGGACTGTGATAGTCATCACTCATCTGATCTCGCTGCTCTTCGGCTTTTTCCCAGCTTTATTGATAAGCTGTCACTAAGCACCCACACTAAACTACACTGTTCTACCCCCTATACCGGTACCCCCGGAGCCCCCCGCAACTAAATAAAGTTATTAACCCCTAAACTGCCACTCCTAGACCCCGCTGCAACTATAATAATTGTATTAACCCCTAAACCGCAGCTCCCGGAGCCCACCGCCACTCTAATAAACTGATTAACCCATAAACCGCCGCTCCCAGACCCGCCGCCACCTACATAATACCTATTAACCCCTATCCTGCCCCCCCCTATGCCGCTGCCACCTATAATACATTTATTAACCCCTATCCTGCCGATCCCGTACCCCCGCCGCAACGAAATAAATTGTTTAACCCCTAAACCGCCGCTCCCGGACCCCGCCGCCACCTATATTAAATTTATTAACCCCTAATCTGCCCCCCCCTACACCGTCGCCACCTATAATGAATTTATTAACCCCTATCCTGCCCCTCCTATACCCCGCCACCTATAATAAAATTATTAACCCCTAAACCTAAGTCTAACCCTAACACCCCCTAACTTAAATATTAATTAAATACATCTAAATAAATATTACTCTTATTAAATTTGTTATTCCTATTTAAAACTAAATACTTACCTATAAAATAAACCCTAATACAGCTACAATATTACAAATAATTATATTGTAACTATTTTAGGATTTATTTTTATTTTACAGGCAAATTTCAATTTATTTTAACTAGGCACAATAGCTATTAAATAGTTATTAACTATTTAATAGCTACCTAGTTAAAATAAAGACAAATTTACCTGTAAAATAAAAACTAACCTAAGTTACAATTAAACCTAACACTACACTATCATTAAATAAATTTAATTAATTAACTACAAATACCTACAATTAAATACAATTAAATAAACTAACTAAAGTACAAAAATTAAAAAAAAACTAAGTTACAAAAAATAAAAATATATTACAAGATTTTTAAGCTAATTACACCTAATCTAAGCCCCCTAATAAAATAACAAAGCCCCCCAAAATAAAAAAAATGCCCTACCCTATTCTAAATTACGAAAGTTAACAGCTCTATTACCTTACCAGCCCTTAAAAGGGCCTTTTGCGGGGCATGCCCCAAAGTATTCAGCTCTTTTGCATGTTAAAAAAAATACAACCCCCCCCAACATTAAAACCCACCACCCACATACCCCTACTCTAACCCACCCAAACCCCCCTTAAATAAACCTAACACTAACCCCCTGAAGATCATCCTACCTTTAGCCGTCTTCAGCCAGCCGACCACCGATGGAACAGAAGAGGACATCCTGAGCGGCTGAATTCATCATCCAAGGGGCGCTGAAGAGGTCTTCCATCCGATAGAAGTCTTCATCCAGGCGGCGTCTTCAATCTTCATCCATCCAGAGCGGAAAAGTGCAGAGCGTACCTAGTAGTCATTTGATAACTCCCAAAAGTAGTCAGATTGTGCCGAACTTGCGTTCGGAACATCTGGAGTGACGTAAGAATCGATCTGTGTCGGACTGAGTCCGGCGGATCGAAGCTTACGTCATAAAATTCTAGTTTTGCCAGGCAGCAGGGCTTGATAACTTAGGCGAATCAGCCTCGCCACAAATACACTGTGGAATTCCAGCGTATTTGAGGTTGACGGCTTGATAACTAGAGGCCTGTAAATCAAATGGGAACCCTGGCCCCTTTAAGAGTGCACTCACTGGATAAGATGAAACATAGGCTTGGTATAAATGTAGCCGTAGAAATATCAAGTCCCCTTCCATTTCTCTATCTTGTAAGGAAACTTATCTAAGGCTGTGTCCCAGGTTTACAATCAGCAGGTATTTTCTCTTCCTTATAAGTTTCGCCTGCCAAGTTGTGTCCACAACTCCAGTACTGTTTTCTCCACACTGTAGCTTGTCAGTTATTTGCAATTTAGAAAGACATGATGTGTGTTGTAATTGGAGACTGATAGAGGAGTGATGTAAAATGGGTAGTGGGACAGATAAGTAATCGAGGGCTGCATATATATATATATACAGGTAGCCCTCAGTTTACGCCGGGGTTAGGTTCCATAAGGAATGGTTGTAAATCAAAACCGTTGTAAATTGAAACCCAGTTTTTAATGTAAGTCAATGGGAAGTGAGGGAGATAGGTTCCAGGCCCCTCTCAAAATTGTCATAATTAACACCTAATACATTATTTTTAAAGCTTTGAAATGAAGACTTTAAATGCTAGACAGCATTATAAACCTAATAAAATAATCACACAACACAGATTTCACTTGCATTTTTCTGCAAACAGTTCTTTCTATGCATTCCAATCTGGTCGAAATTATAGACAGGAAGATCTTGTTCCTTTGAAATCTGCTCGATAGCTCAGGTTTGGTTAAACTGATAAATTTCAGCTTGCTTGGCCTTGCTGCAACACAAGTGGACAGCTCCACCTACTGGCTATTTTAATAAATGCACTGCTTCTCAATGCTTTTCAATAGCAGTCACATGACTGGAAAAAAAGGTTGTTATTCTGAAACGGTGTAAATTGAACCGTTGTAAAACGGGGGCCACCTGTATATATATATATATATATATATATATATATATTTACTATAATATAAAAGGCCAAGTGTGTTGCTGTCATGCGCAGTAGAGACAGCACGAGGACAAACACACCTGGCCTTACCTGACATGCTGTTTTGCGGCGGTGGGGCAAAGGTGAGCGTGGCCGGATGGGAGCGTGGGCGTGAGTGCAATTGCAATGTACGCTAAAATGATTACCGCGTCCTCAGAGCTCTGGTTAACTGCTCCTTGAAACAAAAAACAGATCCTTGTGCTCAGTTGCAAAAAACACATCAAAAATAAAGTTACACTCGTAATAATGCCATCTAATAAAAATTTGTAAAAACAAATATTGCACACAAAAGTTATAAGGGCTCAACGATATGAGATCTCAGGTGTAAGAAGAAAAAAAAAGGCAGGCAAAGGGCTTTAACATAGACATACATACATATACATATAAATATATGTTTGTAAATATGTATTCATATGTGTATATATATGTATTTACAGACATATAAACACATAAATACATATGTACACACATATAGAAATATATATAAGTGCATTGGAGCCCTTTGAAGTTAAATAGAGGAAATATGTAATATATATTAATGCAATATTCATATTTAATAATGTGTTATATTATGTATTTACTGTAATTATTTCACATTCCAATGTTCTGCACATATCATGTTCTTAGTATTTTTAAAAAATATATTCCTATATATATCTGTATATGCTGTATCTATACCTATATATAATCACACACACACACATATATATATATATATATATATATATATATATATATATATATAATATATAGTCATATATATATATATATATATATATATCAAACAAAAAATTGACCTGTTATAACACAAACAAATCAATCAAAAAAACAAAACAATGTTCTTCACATAGAAGAATATGTTCTATTTATTCTTAAAAAGATATTTCTACATATATCTGATGTTTTTTTGTACAATATATATATATATATATATATACAGTGGGGCAAAAAAGTATTTAGTCAGCCACCAATTGTGCAAGTTCTCCCACTTAAAAAGATGAGAGAGGCCTGAAATTTTCATTATAGGTATACCTCAACTATGAGAGACAAAATGTGGAAACAAATCCAGACAATCACATTGTCTGATTTGGAAAGAATTTATTTGCATATTATGGGGGAAAATAAGTATTTGGTCACCTACAAACAAGCAAGATTTCTGGCTCTCAGAAACCTGTATCTTCTTCTTAAGAAGGCTCCTCTGTCCTCCACTCATTACCTGTATTAATGGCACCTGTTTGAACGTGTTATCAGTATAAAATACACCTGTCCACAACCTCAAACACTCACACTCCAAACTCCACTATGGTGAAGACCAAAGAGCTGTCGAAGGAAACCAGAAACAAAATTGTAGACCTGCACCAGGCTGGGAAGACTGAATCTGCAATAGGCAAGCAGCTTGGTGTGAAGAAATCAACTGTGAAAGCAATAATTAGAAAATGAAAGACATACAAGACCACTGATAATCTCCCTTGATCTGGGGCTACACGCAAGATGTTACCCCGTGGAGTCAAAATGATCACAAGAACGGAGAGCAAACATCCCAGAACCACACGGGGGGACCTAGTGAATGACCTGCAGAGAGCTGGGACCAACGTAACAAAGGCTACCATCAGTAACACACTACGCCACCAGGGACTCAGATCCTGCAGTGCCAGATCTGTCCCCCTGCTTAAGCCAGTACATGTCCGGGCCCGTCTGAAGTATGCTAGAGAGCATTTGCATGATCCAGAAGCGGATTGGGAGAATGTCATATGGTCAGATGAAACCAAAGTAGAACTGTTTGGTAGAAACACAACTCGTCGTGTTTGGAGGAGAGAGAATGCTGAGTTGCAACCAAAGAACACCATACCTTCTGTGAAGCATAGGGGTGGCAACATAATGCTTGGGGATGTTTCTCTGCAAAGGGAACAGGACGACTGATCCATGTACATGAAAGAATGAATGGGGCCATAGAAAACCTTTGGAGGGAGTTGAAAGTCTGTGTTGCCGAGCGACAGCCCCAAAACATCACTGCTCTAGTGGAGATCTGCATGCAGGAATGGGCCAACATACCAGCAACAGTGTGTGACATCCTTGTGAAGAATTACAGAAAACGTTTGACCTCTGTCATTGCCAACAAAGGATATATAACAAAGTATTGAGATGATCTTTTGATATTGACCAAATACTTATTTTCCACCATAATTTGCAAATAAATTCTTTCCAAATCAGACAATGTGATTGTCTGGATTTGTTTCCACATTTTGTCTCTCATAGTTGAGGTATAACTATGATTAAAATTACAGGCCTCTCTCATTTTCTTAAGTGGGAGAACTTGCACAATTGGTGGCTGACTAAATACTTTTTTGCCCCACTGTATATCTATCTATCTATCTATCTATCTATATATATATATATACAGTATATATATATATATATATATATATATATATATATATATATATATATATTTATACATATAATGTGTTAGTTCTTAAAGGATTTGTGCATATAGTGATAAATAAGTCCCAAACAAGCTTGGTGCAGGGATAAGGTGGATAACTTCCAAGGATTTCAAGAGATTGTACCTCAAAGAAAAAAGACACATGCTGCAAATAGTGAGATCCTGTTTAAACTTCAAAAAGGAGACAAGTGGTAAGTCACATATTATATAGCTTCACATCAAGCTCTAGATTAAAAAGCCCATAGGAGACTCCAATAGGAGTGCATGAAGTGAACTCAAGCTGACTCTGGTTGAAACTTTGTTAAAAAATAAAATGTATTAAGAATAAGTGTGAAATTCACAAGACATAAATGAGAACAAAACCACAGCAAAAGCCTCCGCTAACAAATTAAACAATTAGTTGTGGTGTATGGCTTAGAAGGTTGGTCTCCGCCCAAAACAGTGACGTCACACGTTGTATTCCGACGTACACTTCACCAATAATGCTTGGCTTTTTCAAGAATGTTCATATTTGTTAAAATGGTCTTTATATATCCTTAAGTCACTTCCTATTGGTTTTCCTGGGGTTATACACAAGCGGTTCTTCTTTAGCTGATTAGCCTTGATTTGTAATGTCTTAAATCTCAGTGTTATGGAAAAAAATTTACAAAATTTTCATTATAACATGAAATTGAAGACATAAAGCATTTTACAAAAATAATTCAAAATACATTTAAGAGTTAGCATTTTTTAAAAATTTGTATTAACAATAAAAAGACATTTCTATTTGATATCAGAATCAAAATATTGACTTTAGGTTTTCTAAAACAAAAAAACAGAAGAGCGCAAAAAACGCATCTAAGTGTAGATGGTAGGTTAAAAATAACTTCACTAGCCCCCACTTTATGAGTGCTACTTACTAGAGAATGGTATGTATTAGTCGCATCGGTTGTACACAACCATGCCGTTAGTTCTACTCCGGCGTCTGACGTGTCCTTCTGACCGCTCTCAGCTGATCTGGTGTTCGGCACACAGGCAATCCGACTCCGCAGCTGTTTCCAGCACAGCCGTTGTTAGGAAGACCAGGCTTCAATTTTCACTCAATGTTAATATGCCTCTTAAATGGAATAAAGACCCATTGCTAGGCTATAGTATGGTGATCCGTATATTACGATATAAATACTTTAATAGAAATAGGATAAAATTACAATCAAGTGATTCTCAGCTCATATACCTCTATAGAGTTTTGCAAAAACTGCAAAACTCAACATACGTTTCGTGTCCTCCCTTGGACACTTTTTCAAGAGTATACAGAATTCTGGGTAATGAACCTTAAATAGGCAGTACAAGAACACATGTGACAAATTAACCTGTTGTATGCAGGAAATAAATTTGCTATGCCTTATTTTTCCCTTAGCACTCATTATTTATATATAAAAAAATGTAATTTAATTTACATAGGGTGCACAAAAAGAAAAGTAAAATATCGCTTTAAGGAACATCTAACCAACATAGATAAAAACTTAGATACACATAATGTGCCTGAACACTTTAAAATCATGCACAATAATGATATAAAGGACCTTGAGATTCAAATTATAGAATGAATACCTCCAAACGTATGGGATACAAACAGGTTGTTAAAACTAAGGCAGAGGGAAACATTTTGGATAAAAAAACTTGATAGTTTACAGCCAAAAGGACTAAATGTAGATCTTGATATCCAAGCTTTCCTAACATAAAATTTCATTAATCAGCTCCTACGGAATTTAATTTTAGACTTTTATTACATATGGTATATTTTGTATATGGTGTTGTAATATTTAGGTTTTATTTATTCATTTATTATTATATTTTTTTATTATTAGTTTTTAACTTCATGTGATAAATTGTTTTGTAATTTTATAGAAAAAACTTTTCCCCAATTTTATATACTTATATATATATATATATATATATATATATATATATATATATATATAATTATTTATCATGCTTTTAGAATATACTGTTAAAATGTGAATAGTGAATTAATATGCATTGCAATATAATCTATTGCACATTTTATATATAAATAATGACAGTGCTAAGGGAAAAATAAGGCATAGCAAATTTATTTCCTGCATACAACAGGTTAATTTGTCACATGTGTTCTTGTACTGCCTATTTAAGGTGCATTACCCAGAATTCTGTATACTCTTGAAAAAGTGTCCAAGGGAGGACACGAAACATACGTTGAGTTTTGCAGTTTTTGTTGTTTTATAATATATGAGCTATACAAGTCTTTCTGTGAGGCTATTATCTCTGTATCTGTCTATAGAGGTATATGAGCTGAGAATCACTTGATTGTAATTTTATCCTATTTCTATTAAAGTATTTATACCATAATATATGGATCACCATACTATAGCCTAGCAATGGGTCTTTATTCCATTTAAGAGGCATATTAACATTGAGTGCAAATTGAAGCCTGGTCTTCCTAACAACGGCTGTGCTGGAAACAGCTGCGGAGTCGGATTGCCTGTGTGCCGAACACCAGATCAGCTGAGAGCGGTCAGAAGGAGGCGGGCTCAACACACGTCAGACGCCGGAGTAGAACTAACGGCATGGTTGTGTACAACCGATGAGACTGATACATACCATTCTCTAGTAAGTAGCACTCATAAAGTGGGGGCTAGTGAAGTTATTTTTCACCTACCATCTACACTTAGATGCGTTTTTTGCGCTCTTCTGTTTTTTTGTTTTAGTGTACTTCTCTCATAAGTCTGTGATGGGACTATCATTAGCGGAGCAGCAAAGGTTTATATCGCAATAATCTGTGAACGGACATTCAAACATTTCGAGTATTGTGCATAAAAAGAAGAAAGGGGATATATATGACATTGGGACTTGGTACGATATATTTATTGCTTATATTGTGAATTATTTACTATATATATTCTATATTCATATGTGTCATTGTGCATATATCAATTTGTTTCATTGTTGGTAATATCCTGCTATTATATTTTGTGACATAGATTAGAGGGGTATTTTTAGCGCATCTTAGCACTTTGTTTTATCTGTTATTCCATGACTTTAGGTTTTGTAAGGATCGATATACTGATTTTAGATCTTATGGATGCATAAATGTATCTCTATTAGTCCACCTCGCTATATATCAGTCACTCTTTATGCAATTAACAAAGTGACTTTATTTTATTTCAGGTACCACAAGGTTGCAATTTTAATGTATACTTTTACATAAAAATCAGTATCATTCACTATTAAAGTGAAGGTCAATTTGCATGATAAAGTGCCCGGTTTTAAATTTTTTTTATTAAAAACAGTGGCACTTTTATTCATGAAAGTTTACATTGCACTATATTTTACAAATACTTACCTTCTATTCCTGAAATGCCAGATCACTGGGCACTTTATCATGAAAGTTGACATTCACTTTAAGAATAAATAATATTTTATATATATATATATATATATATATATATATATATATATATATATATATATATAATATAAGAGTTTTCTTAAAAGAGGAATTATTAGTCATTGTTATAAAACAATTTTTTAAAAATATTTTTATTTTTATTATTGAGTTCGTAAGGGAATCGAACCAGAGACCTCATATCTTATGGGCAAAAAATTGTTATTCTTCTTAGCCCACTGAGTTAAATGTCAGTTACTTGCTATGTGTTCAACATAACAACTTTGACATATTTCGGAAGAGCTAAAACTAATTTTTCTACTTATTTCAAGGCATTTCTCTTTTAAAAAAATCATATTCTGTGAATTATGTTTGATAGTGTATTTAAAAACACTTCACTGTGTTATGTGTTTAGGAGAAAAAGGGGAATGTCTTGAAATTGTTTTAAATTTATTTTCTGAAATTCAAGGATATAGAAGTTTGTAAGTTATGATCACAGTAAAAGGGTACCTGCTCTATATACTAGCGAGAGATTTCACTTTTGTTAAAAAAGAAATTACAGAAAATGATGGCGTTCAAAGTCCTTTTTAAGTCCTGTAGATATAATGCAATTTAAGGAAAAAATCAATTTTATGTCCATCTTACGAAGGGGGAGGCTGAAACATCGCCGCCTCTCCAGTGGGACACTGTTTTTTGTATGCCTAAATATAAAACAATATGCTTAGGGTCACACTGATGTTTTTCTTTTAAAATGTTCTGAGAGTGCATGTTTATCATATCCTTTTTTAATATTGTACACATGCTCTCTGAATCTCACTGACAGATTTCTAAATGTTCTTCCTATGTATATTAAATTACACAAACATTTTACTAAATAAATAACATTCTCTGAGTTGTAAGTAATCATTAAGTTTTATTTTTATTACTTAAATTTATATTATCTTTTTCAAATATCTTATATTTTTATCTTGTTGAGAAAATTCTTTGCAACCCATACATTTTCCACATTTATAGAAACCTTTTAAATTATAATTTAGCCAAGTGTCACATTTTTTATCTTTCTTTAAATAGCTATTAGTTATCTTGTCTTTGATATTGGGTACCTTCTTAAAACTTATTCTTGGCTTATCTTCTATTATACTTCTTAAGCCATAATCTTATTTAAGTACATCCCAATGTTTATGGAGTATAATTTTGATCCCTTTGTTTTCTGCACAGAAATCAAGTATTATTGGTCCTGCATCGTCGTCTTGTATTTTTTATAATGTATTAGTGTGTTTTTTGTACAGTATTCTAGAAACTTATTTATTTGTTCTTTACCTACTTCTTTTATAATTGAATCAATTTGTGTTTCTGGTTACTTCTTTTCCACAAACTTATATTTAAATATTTCTGCCTGTAAAAATTCTTCTCATCACTGCAATTACGTTTTAACCTATGGAATTGGCTTTTTGGTATGTTTTTCAGCCAGTTGTACAGATGACAACTATCCAACTGGATATAATTATTGACATCTACTTGTTTAAAATGATTTTTTTGTTTTAATTTGGTTATTTTCTATATATATATGGCTAAATCTAAAAATGTTATGTGTTCTTTGCTGGATTCCAAATTTAGTTTAATTTGCCAATCATTATTATTTAGATGTTCCATGAATATACTTAATTCTTCTTCTGTACCCTTCCATATGATAAGAAGATCGTCTATATATCTATGGTAGGTCACCAGCTGCGCATCCCAGCCAATACCCCCATACACGAATGCCTGTTCCCAGGCCGACATGTATAGATTGGCATTGCTAGGAGCAAACCTGTGCCCATAGCTGTACTGTCAATTTGTAGATAGAAGGAATCATCAAACCAGAAAAAAATGGTTTCTAGTATAATGTTAAAACCCTCTAAAATAAATACAAGTTGTTGTGGGTTTCGATTTTTGTCTTGATTTAAGATACTTTTAACTGCTAGAATTCCCTTATTTTTTTTATATTTGTACACAGAGATGTGACGTCTGCTGATACCAGATGCCAACCTTTTTCTTATTTAATCTCTTTTAGGATCTGTAATACATTTAGTGTATCTTTTAGATAGGCTTTCGTTGTAACTACATATGGCTGCAAAAATTGCTCTATATAAGTTTATATAAGTTTATACGTTGATAGTTAAGACATTACAAATCGATGCTAATCAGCTAAAGAAGAACCGCCTGTTTATAACCCGAGGAAAATCAATAGGAAATGAACTTAAGGATATATAAAGACCATTTTAACAAAGATGGACATCCTTGAAAAAGCCAAGTGTTATTGGTGAAACGTACGTCGGAATACAATGTGTGTCATCACTTTTTTATGCGGAGACCAACTTTTTTTAACTGCAGCTTAAAGACATTCGGCTAGATGAGTTTTGCGTTATGAGTGAAAAAGCAGCGTTATGGGTTATAACGCTGCTTTTTCACTACCGCTGCTATTATGAGTCTTGTCCAAAAAGCTGTACCGCACACTTTTTTGGCCGTAACGCAAATTAACTTACGCAATTTGCATAAAGTCTTTTTTCAATGGGACTATCCCGCAAGATTCGTAACGCAATCTAAAGTCAGTAGTTATGAGTTTTATGCTAACACCCATAAACTACCTATTAACCGCTAAACCGCCACCTCCCGCATCGCAAACACTAAAATAAAATTATTAACCCCTAATCTGCCACTCCCGACATTGCTGCCACTATAATAAACATATTAACCCCTAAAGCTAAGTCTAAGTCTTCAAAACTGTAAGTGGATCTTCGGGGGTTAGTGTTTTTAAGGGTTTATTGGGTGGGTTATATTTTTAGATTAGAGTTTAGGCAGTTGAAAAAGAGCTAAATGCCCTTTTAAGGGCAATGCCCATTCAAATGCCCTTTTCAGGGCAATGGGGTGCTTAGGTTTTTTTAGTTAGGATTTTATTTAGGGGGTTGGTTGTGTGGGTGGTGGGTTTTACTGTTGGGGGGTTGTTTGTAATTTATTTTTACAGGTAAAAGAGCTGATTTCTTTGGGGCAATGCCCCGCAAAAGGCCCTTTTAAGGGCTATTGGTAGTTTAGTTTAGGCTAGGTTTTTTTTTATTTTGGGGGTGCTTTTTTATTTTGATAGGGCTATTAGAATAGGTGTAATTAGTTTAAATATCTAATAATTTATTTTTTTATTTTGTGTAATTTAGTGTTTTTATTTTTTTGTAATTTAGGTAATTGTATTTAATAAATGTAATTTATTTAATTGTAGTGTACGGTTAGATGTTAGTGTAACTCAGGTTAGGTTTTATTTTACAGGTACATTTGTATTTATTTTAGCTAGGTAGTTAGTAAAAAGTTAATAACTATTTAGTAACTATTCTACCTAGTTAAAATAAATACAAACTTGCCTGGAAAATAAAAATAAACCCTAAGCTAGCTACTTTGTAACTATTAGTTATATTGTAGCAAGCTTAGGGTTTATTTTATAGGTAAGTATTTAGTTTTAAATAGGAATAATTTAGGTAATGATAGTAGGTTTTATTTAGATTTACTTTAATTATATTTAAGATAGGGGGTGTTAGGGTTAGGGTTAGACTTAGGTTTAGGGTTTAATAAATTTAGTATAGTGGCGGCGACGTTGGGGCGGCAGATTAGGGGTTAATAAATGTAGGTAAGTGGCGGCGATGTTAGGGGCGGCAGATTAGGGGTTAATAATATTGAACTAGTGTTTGTGATGCGGGAGTGCAGCGGTTTAGGGGTTAATATGTTTATTATAGTGGCAGCGATGTCCGGAGCGGCAGATTAGGGGTTAATAAGTATAATGTAGGTGTCAGCAATGTCGGGGGCGGCAGATTAGGGGTTAATAAGTGTAAGATTAGGGGTGTTTAGACTCTGGGTTCATGTTATGGTGTTAGGTGTAAACATAAATTTTGTTTCCCCATAGGAATCAATGGGGCTGCGTTACTAAGCTTTAAGCTACTTTTTTGCAGGTGTTAGACTTTTTCTCAGCTGGCTGTCCCCATTGATGTTTATGGGGAAATCTTGCACGAGCACATAAAACCAGCTCACCGCGGCTTTCAGCAGCGCTGGTATTGGAGTGCGGTATGGAGCTCAATTTTGCTCTACGTCCACTTTTTGCCTGATAACGCCGGGTTTTTATAAACCTGCAATACCAGCGCTGTAGGGAAGTGAGCGGTGACAATAATGTGCAAGTTAACACCGCTTCCCTCATAACGCAAAACTCATAATCTAACCGATTGTTTGTTTCAAAATGGTAATTTGTTAGCGGAGGCTTTTGCTGTGGTTTTGTTCTCATTTATGTCTTGTGAATGTCACACTTGTTCTTAATACATTTTAACTTTTAACAATGTTTCAACCAGAGTCAGCTTGAGTTCACTTCATGCACTCCTATTGGAGTCTCCTATGGGCTTTTTAATCTAGAGCTTGATGTGAAGCTATATAATATGTGAGTATTTGACTTACCACTTGTCTCCTTTTTGAAGTTTAAAGAGGATCTCACTATTTGCAGCATTTGTCTTTTTTCCTCAAGGTACAATCTCTGGAAATACTTGGAAGTTTTCCACCTTATCCCTGCACCAAGCTTGTTAAGGACTGATTTATCACTATATGCACATATCCTTTAAGAACTAACACATTTTATATATATATATATATATATATATATATATATATATATATATATATATATATATATGTATATATTGTACAAAAAAACATCAGATATATGTAGAAATATCTTTTTAAAAATAAATAGAACATATTCTTCTATGTAAAGAACATTGGAATGTGAATTATTCATATTTTCATGTCGGGTTAGCGCACATGAGAATATGCAATCAGGCAAGCGCAAGAGTCGGGTGTTTTCCACTTTTTTTGCTCCATTGACTTCTATGGGGGAATATGTGAATGCGCACGCAATATTCTAACTTTGGCTTTTTGCGCTTGTCGTGTTAGCGTGAGAGCGAAAACAGTTTACTTTCAATTTATAATATGAGTGCAACCGGATGAGTGCAAAAAGCTTACTTCTAGCGCAGTTAACACTCGAGCAGGAGCATTAATTAGTGCTCTACTTGTAATCTGGTCCTAAAATTTTTTCCTAATAAATTTTGGTATTTTTTTTAAACTAAAATAGTGCTGTATTCCCTCTCTGTTTAGGTGCTTTAATAGGTGTACCTTATATTTTCTTTCTTTTTTGATAACTATAATCAAATATTGTTGCTAGCAAAATAAGTAATAAATATATTAGTAAATTATTTATAACATAAAATCTGAGTTTAGCATTTCTCTCGCCCATACAGCATTTTTTTTAATTGAAAATTGATATGGGGGTTCAAATGGGGATTCATTGAAAAAGTCGTTCTATTACAGGGAAATGTTCATTGGATTTGATTATTGAAGGACTTAATGGACGATTTTATCACTTAAGTGCTGGACTTTTAAGCATTACCCCATTTGCTGCTATTGGTTGCACTCGGAGTGCAAACTGTTTGCTGTACGGTCATTGTTTGCTTATGTTCTATATTCCTGTGTTTTCAGTCCAAATGACAAACAGCACTGTACCTGGTGCCAGTGATATAGGGGCAACTGCAAACACTCCTCAAATCACAAAAAACAAAGTCTACAGCACCCAGTCTTAAGAATAATCTTTGTCTTTTATTCCAGTGTCATGGCAAAAAAAAGCAACCAGCAACGTTTCGGGTCATTCACCCTTAACCCCTTGAGTGCTAACGACGGCTCTGAGCCGTCGCAGAGTTTCCCACTCTGGTGCTAACGACGGCTCAGAGCTGTCGCTAGCACTCTCCCACTTTGAGGGAGATCTGGGGGCTCCCACCCGCTCTTACCCCTGCTTCAATGACGTGATGACGTCACCACGCAACTTTATTAAAAATTTACAATACAAAGTATAAGGAAAGGGGGCATGATGCTTAGACGCCTGTATCTCAGGCATCTAAGCAGCTTAAAACCCCCAAGACCCACCGTTGGAAAGGTAATCGCCTAACCTTTCCAACGGTGTAAGTCATGGGGATCTGAAAAAAAAAGTAAACAAAAAATAAATTTAAAAAAAAACCTTAAATCACCTTAGCACCCAGGTGGGAAAGTGCTTAGCACTCAAAGGGTTAATCATACTAATCAGGCTAATCATGGTTATTCACCATGGGTGCTGTGGACTTGTTTTTTTGTGATTTTTAGTCTGTAAACATGTCCTTTTGATTTTAATAAATATTTTACGATTACCTCCGGAGTTCCTGTATATGTCTGGGCCTTGCAACTAAAAGCGAAGTCATAGCTCTGTGAGTGTGACTACTCATTGTGTACTGGATTTGCTGCCTTTTCTTTACAGAATTCACTATTGTCTTTTATCTTTCTTGGAGGTTCATCTTTGGACACAAAATACACATTTTTCAAAATTGTAGTCTGCTTCTCACGCAACAAAAAGAGGAGCCATGTTTTGGGGTTTAAATTCCCTGTTTCCCACCATAGCACTTAAACTAGAACTAACTCACCTATAATCATTCTACCTATATAGCATATTATTAAATAAATACAAGAAATATCTGATAGATATGGTAGATAAATAGATATGATAGATATATGGATAGATAGATACCAATTTATAATAGATTGATTATAGATAGATAGATAGAAATATAGATAGATTGTTAGATAGATAAAGGGATAAATAGATATGATATATAAATAGATAGATATAGATTGATAAAGATAGATAGATAAAGATAGATGATAGATAGATAGAAATATAGAAAAATAGATAGATGGTAGATAGAAATATAGAAAAATAGATAGATGGTAGATAGATAGAGAGATTAGATAGATAGACAGACAGATAGCTAGATAGATAGACAGGTAGATGCCAGATAGATAGATAAATAGATAGATAGACGGATAGATAGATGCTAGATAGTTAAAAAGATAGATAGATAGACAGAAATACAGACAGGTATATAAATAGATAAATAAATATCTATCACCCTCCTACCCATCTAGATTGTAAGTTCCCATGGGAACAGGGCCCTCAATACCCCCTGTATTTGTTTGTTAACATTTGTCTGGTGTCTCATATTGTACTGTACTTTTATCTTTGTATACCATGGACAGCGCTGCAGAATCTGTTGGCGCTTTATAAATAAAGAATAATAATAATAATAGAATAATAGTGTATATTTTAAAGTGTATTAAGGAAAAAATGGTGTTACACCATTGCTGCTCTAAATATATAATTAATCACACAAAAAGCATTAATATAATACAGTTTACATCCTTTCTTCAATTTACATTGACAGTAAATTATTAAGATCTGACCAAGAAGAAACCTGTGAATGGGTTAAGCATAGCTTCACACTAATACAGTGCTTTACAGACACAGTCAATACATCACAAAAGATATTACAAATTATAATTGATTTGTCTGCCTGAGAAGGATGCAAGACTGAGCAGACCCTGGAGAAATGGAAATTTGCAAATCTGAAGTCTAGTAGATATTTTAGTGAAACATCTTTAGCATTACAATGGCAGTTACTTTGCCAGATCAGTTGCTTGTTTCTGGGTCTCTGTTACCTAACTTTCACCTAGATTACGAGTTTTGAACACTATAGGGAAAGTAAAGAACGCCACAAAAGTGGTGTTATTTAATTCCCTTTAGCGCTGCTATTACAAGTTTCAAAATACACTGCTTGTGCGGGCGATATGGAGATTTTAAGCTCCATACCGCTCCCAAAACAAGCACTGTGTTTGACGTGCTTGTGCAAGCTTTCCCCGTAGACATCAATGGGGAGAGCCGGCTGGATGAAGACTTCTTGCTGCATGGATGAGGACTTTGCTGGCTGGTTGGATCCTTTAAGGGGGACATCAACAACTGTAAGTGGATCGTCGAGGGTTAGTGTTAGTTTTTTTTTTTTAAGGGTTTTTTTTTTAGATTAGGGTTTGGGCAATGTAAAAGAGCTAAATGCATTTTTAAGGGCAATGCCCATACAAATGCCCTTTTCAGGGCAATGGGTAGCTTAGGTTATTTTAGATAGTTATTTTATTTGGGGGGGGGGTTGGTTGGGTGGTGGGTTTTACTGTTGGGGGGTGTTTGTATTTTTTTTACAGGTAAAAGAGCTGATATCTTTGGGACAATGTCCCACAAAAGGCCCTTTTAAGGGCCATTGGTAGTTTATTGTAGGCTAGGGTTTTTTTTTATTTTGGGGGGGGGGGGCTTTTTAATTTGATAGGGCTATTAGATTAGGTGTAATTGTTTTTTAATTTTGATAATTTGTTTGTTATTTTTCGTAATTTAGTGTTTTTTTGTAATTTAGTTATTTATTTGTAATTAGATACTTTTTGTAATTTTTAAAGTAGGGTTAGGATTTTTTAATGTGTAGTTAAGTTTTATTTAATTGGTATTTAGTTTAATTTTAGTTTAATAATTATAATAGTTTAATTGTTAATTTAAAATTAGTTTTTTTAATTTGACAGGTAAGTTTAAATTTAATTTAAGATAGGGAAATTGTAATTTTAATGTAAAGTTAGGGGGTTGTTAGGTTTAGGGGTTAATAGTTTATTTTAGTATATTCTGTTGTGGGGGCTTTCGGTTTAGGGGTTAATAGTTTATTTTAGTTTATTTAGTTGTGGGGGGCTTGCGGTTTAGGGGTTAATAGCTTTATTATCACAGCGGTGTGGGCAGATGGCAGATTAGAGGTTAATAATATTTAAATAGTGTTTGCGATGTGAGAGGGCAGCAGTTTAGGGGTTAATAAGTTTATTAAAGTGGCGACGATGTTTGGAGCGGAGGAATAGGGTTTAAACATTTTATTAGTGGCAGCGATGTCGGGAGAGGCAGATTAGGGGTTAATAAATTTATTATAGTGTTTGCGATGCGGGAGGGCCTCGGTTTAGGGGTTAATAGGTAGTTTATGGGTGTTTAGTGTACTTTGTAGTAGTTTAGTTATGAGTTTTATGTTACAGCTTTGTAGCGTAACACTCATAACTACTGACTTTAGATGGCGGGACAGATTTTGTAATTTTAGACTGTAACGCTCGCTTTTTAGCCTCATCGCAAAACTCGTAATACCGGCGCTATGGGAATCCCATTAAAAAAATAATTTTTAGGAGCGCGAGATTGACGTTGCGGTACAGGCTAAAAGGCTTGCGGTACAGCTATACCGACAACACTTGTATTAGCTGCGGTGCTGTTTTAACGCTGAAAATGCCATATTTTCAGCGTTACAAGCCGCAACGCAAAACTTGTAATCTAGGTGTATGCTAAGCAGTACTCTAGATCAATTATTGGTTGTTCTGTAGGTGAAATGCCCTTAAAAACCTATGGCCTAGATTTGGAGTTCGGCGGTAGCCGTCAAAACCAGCGTTAGAGGCTCCTAACGCTGGTTTTGGGCGCCCGCTGGTATTTGGAGTCAGTGATTAAAGGGTCTAACGCTCATTTTTCAGCCGCAACTTTTCCATACCGCAGATCCCCCTACGCCATTTGCGTAGCCTATCTTTTCAATGGGATCTTTCTAACGCTGGTATTTAGAGTCGTTTCTGAAGTGAGCGTTAGAGCTCTAACGACAAAATTCCAGCCGCCTTAAAATAGCAGGAGTTAAGAGCTTTCTGGCTAACGCCGGTTTATAAAGCTCTTAACTACTGTACCCTAAAGTACACTAACACCCATAAACTACCTATGTACCCCTAAACCGAGGTCCCCCCACATCGCCGCCACTCTATTTAAATTTTTAACCCCTAATCTGCCGACCGCCACCTACGTTATACTTATGTACCCCTAATCTGCTGCCCCTAACCCCGCCGACCCCTATATTATATTTCTTAACCCCTAACTTGCCCCCCACAACGTAGCCGCAAGCTACTTAAAATAATTAACCCCTAATCTTCCGACCGCAAATCGCCGCCACCTACGTTATCCCTATGTACCCCTAATCTGCTACCCCTAACATCGCCGACCCCTATATTATATTTATTAACCCCTAATCTGCCCCCCTCAACGTCGCCGACACCTGCCTACACTTATTAACCCCTAATCTGCCGAGCGGACCTGAGCGCTACTATAATAAAGTTATGAACCCCTAACCCGCCTCACTAACCCTATCATAAATAGTATTAACCCCTAATCTGCCCTCCCTAACATCGCCGACACCTAACTTCAATTATTAACCCCTAATCTGCCGACCGGAGCTCACCGCTATTCTAATAAATGTATTAACCCCTAAAGCTAAGTCTAACCCTAACACTAACACCCCCCTAAGTTAAATATAATTTTTATCTAACGAAATAAATTAACTCTTATTAAATAAATGATTCCTATTTAAAGCTAAATACTTACCTGTAAAATAAATCCTAATATAGCTACAATATAAATTATAATTATATTATAGCTATTTTAGGATTAATATTTATTTTACAGGTAACTTTGTAATTATTTTAACCAGGTACAATAGCTATTAAATAGTTAAGAACTATTTAATAGTTACCTAGTTAAAATAATAACAAAATTACCTGTAAAATAAGTCCTAACCTAAGATATAATTAAACCTAACACTACCCTATCAATAAAATAATTAAATAAACTACCTACAATTACCTACAATTAACCTAACACTACACTATCAATAAATTAATTAAATACAATTCCTACAAATAAATACAATTAAATAAACTAGCTAAAGTACAAAAAATAAAAAAGATCTAAGTTACAGAAAATAAAAAAATATTTACAAACATAATAAAAATATTACAACAATTTTAAACTAATTACACCTACTCTAAGCCCCCTAATAAAATAACAAAGCCCCCCAAAATAAAAAATGCCCTACCCTATTCTAAATTAAAAAAGTTACAAGCTCTTTTACCTTACCAGCCCTGAACAGGGCCCTTTGCGGGGCATGCCCCAAGAATTTCAGCTCTTTTGCCTGTAAAAGAATAAATACAATACCCCCCCCCCCCAACATTACAACCCACCACCCACATACCCCTAATCTAACCCAAACCCCCCTTAAATAAACCTAACACTAAGCCCCTGAAGATCTTCCTACCTTGTCTTCACCATACCAGGTTCACCGATCCGTCCTGAAGAGCTCCTCCGATGTCCT
>NC_069500.1:672512474-672592474 GCF_027579735.1 Bombina bombina | reverse complement strand
GTGTCTGTGTAAGTTCATCCGAAGGTGCAGTTTTTGGCTTGTTTCTCCAATATAACATCCCACTTCACATGCAGTGCAATGTATCATGTATACCACATTTGCAGATATACATGTATATGCCCCTTTTAATGTTATAGGATTTACTCTTGTGATTAGCTGTGCTGCTTTCAGAAATGTGTTGACATAGTTTGCAGAAGTGTCATGGTGTCAGCTCCCGGGTGTTGGGGTTTCCCCTGCCCATAGTCGGAGTCAGATGAGTTCACTTCCAACGGTCTCGCCACAGTTGTAGATGGTGCATTTATAGCAGTAATGCGACTCAGTAGATAATCTAATGGAGCGGTATTTAGAAGGTGCTGGCATAACTCTTTGAACCTAGCCATGTGGATGCTTAGGGAATCCTGTATGACTGGTTTCCATACAGTAGCCATTTTAGCTGCGGAGTAATGAAGGTTTTTCGTGTATTATCTTTTTCTGTGTGCTTATGTCCCTTCATGCGTGAGAACAGTATGAATAGTGTCTGTGCAGTTGTACCCTGATATGTGGTGATGGCAAAATACCTCGGAGTACCGAGGGGGGTAGAGCTGCCTACCGTGAGCCGCCTCTCTAGGCCTTTATTGTTTATTCTGGTCTCCAGTTTTAAGATTACAGCGTAATTAAAGCTTTATATTGTATCACCACATGCTAAAGCCTGGTAGTGATCGATGAGAATGATTTTTGCTGTACAAAGTCTCTTATAATCTCTGGTTTATGAGAGATTCATCCGGAGCTCTGGAATGTGCGACCGCCCAGGATCGCTGCTAAGACACGCCCCCCCCATCTTAAATTTTTATAACGAATATTTGGGGAAATTAATTTCCTTGCATATTCAGTGGCTGCACTATTCGGTATTCGATTAGTTTAAACTACACACATATTGAATTTTTATTTAACATTTACATTAATTTTATTAAACAAATGTAAATGCATTAAAAGAAAAAGGTGAAAAAATGTACATGTACTTAAAATACTTACCTAAACACACTGAAGAGCGAGCTAACCCCCTCCTCTTCACTATAGAGCTCGACCTGCGTTAACTAGAGGCTAAGCATGCTTGACTACTTGGGCCTGCACTAAAGTTAGTGCCGGCCCCAGGAGCAGAGAGTGCTAAGACTCTAGTTAACACAGGCTGGGCTCTAGAGTGAAGAGGAGGGGGTTAGCTCGCTCTTCAGTGTGTTTAGGTAAGTATTTTAGGTACATGTCAACTTACCTCAGCCTATTTACAGAGGATCTCTTTCCAAAGTTTAGTTACAAATTATAGTAAATTATAGTAATGTTATGCAAAGTGTTAAAGACATGTGTCCGCTCCTGAGCTCCTATAAACCCACCTAGGGTTACTCTTCATTAAAGGATTCCAAAAGAACAAAACAAATGAGATAACAGAATGGAATATTGGTTACAATTGCACGCTCTCTCTAAATCATTCAATTTTACCCATTTTTATATTTTAAAGTAGGCATTTTAAAATGTATTTCTGCTTCTTTTTTTTAAAATGGATTGTTCCTGTGTGGAAGAAAATAGTTTTTTGTTATTTTGCTTGTGGGATGAAATGTTCATCAACAGAAAAATGTAAGTTGTCTTTCTCAGCCAAATAATTTAAACACATTATCTTAGCCTTTTTTTCCATAAAAAGGAGAGATTATAAGTGACGCATTATTTAGCACTTTTCAATGCTCACGGGTTAGTGCACTTTTCAATGCTCATGGGTTAGTGCGCGTATTACAAGTTGAAAGTAAAATGTTTGTGTGCAACATTGGCGACTCTAGGAACAATATATAGGGGAAGGCACATAAGACACCACAGTTAAAACTGGGGGGGCACTAATATTTTTCACCACTAAATAATATATATATATATATATATATATATACATATATATATATACAGTATATATATATATATATATATATACACACACAGTATACACACACACACATATATATATATATATATATATATATATATATATATATATATATATATATATATATATACTAAACCTCTGCACTGTGCCATGTAAGATTAATTTATCATGGTCATCATCTGGCAAAGCTTTATTTAAAAAATAAAGAAAAAATAACATGGTAGCCAGACACAGGTTTCTGAACCTCTCTGTATAAGCCGTGGAAGTATCCTTTTAAAGGACCCCAATATTTTTCTTTAATGATTCAGATAGAGCATATATTTTTTTAACAGCTTTCCAATGTACTTCTATTTTTCCTTTTTCAAAGGAGTGATAATGATCTACTGTGAGCTAACTGAACACAATGGATGAACAAATGACAAGAGGAATATTTTGTAGCCACCAGTGGTGTATTTATGTTTTGTGCTACCCTAGGCACTCAAAATGTTGCTGCCCCCCCCTTGGTTTTTAATAGCTTTTTAAAGTAAAATTCACCAGGGCTTGCTGTGAAACACACACACACACACACACACACACACACACACACACACACACACACACACATATATATATATATATATATATATATATATATATATATACTATATACATATATATATATACACACAAATATACATATATATACATATATACATATACACTGTGCAGGTGTATTTTTTAGTAATATGGATGGTCAAAAGTAGATGTTTAGAGGAGACAGTCAGTATTCAGTAACCTAACCTAACCATGTGAAATTCAAATGTCAGGACACAGCTCTGAATCATCAGTTCAAATACAAAATCAACAAAAAACATGAAGCAATATCCCTGCCAGACAAACACATAAACAGTACACTCCTACAAACATAACATTCATACAAAAACACATACATACATTACACCCCCCCCAAAATTGTGTAAGAATAAAATAATGCACCAAACACTGAAAGAGAATAATAACCGTTGTAATAGAAAAATAATAAGCCACACTACCTATGTATATGTCTTATAAAAAGCATGGGCAACACACCTGCATATCAAAATGCTCTACAGTTAGTTACAGATAGGGATGGGCGAATGTTTCGCAACATTCGAAAAACGGCACAAATTTTAACACATTCATTCGTTCAAATCGAATTTTGAATGTTTACATAACATTCTAACATTCGATTTTCGAATGTTCGGTTTCGAATTTTAGGATTACATTCGAAAATATTCTTTTCGAAAAATTCGAATTTAGATTGTAATAGTATTTCTAATGCTTTTTCTTTAAATGTAATATTTGAATTATGCAATACGTGTATTCGAATTCGAAAAATTCGAATTTAGATTGTAATAGTATTTCTAATGCTTTTTCTTTAAATGTAATATTCGAATTATGCAATATTCGAATTCGAAAAATTCGAATTTATATTCGAATTTGAAAAATTCGAATATATATGTTTGTAATCGTATTTCTAATGCTTTCTTTAAATGTAATATTCGAATTATGCAATATTCTATATGGAAACATTCAAAATGATATATTTGTATCTATTATGTATCAATTCACTAGATTCCCGCCCTACCACATAAACTATTGAACTTCTGAATAGTATTTGTTAAATAGAATGTTAAATTCGAAATTTCGAATGTGGACATTCGATATAATTATAAACATTTGAATTCGAAAGTGACATTCGAAAACTGTAAATAACATTTGATTTTCGAATTTTTAAGAATATTCGTTCTTATCGACATTCGGATTTAGAATTCGAATTTCGGTAATAACATTCGTTCTACATTCGAAATTCAAAAATTTACACATTCGCCCATCCCTAGTAACAGATTCAATGTGGTGGTCGTGGTTTTAGAGGCAGCCAGGCTAAAAATGAGTTTTCTAGTAATAACTACAGAATGACGCAAACAGTGAAGGTAATAAATACTAACATTGGATAGGAGACGTGTACCATGCCAAGGGGCACCTGGCCGGTCAGTAACGTAGCAACCTCTAGATCTGTCAACGTAATAGGCGTGCATGTTATTCAAAGAAAAGGTTGTATACACCTTGTCACGGATACCAGACAGCTAAGGCTACCCCCCACCCCCTACAACCTCACCCCTGTTGTTTCTCAGTGGTTTTGGGCTCCTAAGAGCAACCACAATCTCTGGATACTTTTGGTTGACTGATTTTGTGTTCCAAACTTGTTTAGAAAAGAGCTGGTGTATGACCAGGAAAACCCTCCTAGGCTGGCCGGGCTCCTGGATCTCCCAGTCGGCCGCCTCACAATGGACACCCGCCTAACAACTATCAGGCTTCCCAGGCTCCTGGAACTCCCGGTCAGCCACAGGACAGCAGGACACCCGCTAACTTTACCCCTGGTCGCTTCAGCAACCATGTGCCCAAGAGCTCCGCTCTTTTGGGGATTAGTAGCCCCTAGGGAGGACAAGAGGTGGGGAAATTACCGGAGGGGAGCTCCTTTGGGAACCGGAGGTTTTGGACACCCCTAACCCCATAACTTCAATGGACTGTAACTCCGGTCCCCAGTAACGAATCATGCTGATTTTTGGACTGTGAAATCTGGGGACAGAGAGCTTTAAAATGGCACCCTGCTCCACCGGGATCACTGCCGCTCCACTGGGATCACCCCTAGGTATTGAGATTATGTGGGACTGTGGCTCCTATGGAGGCGCCGGTCAGTCTGGAGGGGCGGGAATGGTGGGAAAATAGTGGGATTGTCAAGGGTCTTATCAAGATGAACTGTCTGTATAAAAGGAGTGTGTGTTTTCAATAAAATCAGTTCCTGTTTAACCTGAATGCTAGTGTGTCTAGTTATTTGGGTTGGCTCCAGCTAAAATCACTTTCCTGGGCTACATAGCAGCCTGTTCCAGGCAAAGGAAGGACCCTCTGGCAGAGCTACTCAGTCAGAGTAGCTGGAGTCTGCCACAGGGTGGGACCCTGAGTACTGGTGCTGTCGGGCATCAGGGGTGGCTACAGGCTGTGGTCACTTGCCAGCTACATAGCTGCAGTCGGCAGGAAGGAAGCAGGACCCGTCACACACCTGATAACTTGCGATAAAATGTGGGACGACAAGCCCTCTTCATAAGCACAATGAACTACCTCTAACACTGCACATCATAAATATACCCTATTACTCTCTAGAAACCCATGTGATGCATTGCACAATGTAGTGAGTGCTACCGAGCATGTGCTGGTGATGGCCAGTTTGAAATAATAACAAAAAGAATAAATAAATATTCTATAGCCTGTGACTGTCCCCCACCCACTGCTCTGAAACCCACGCACCTGCTATTAGCACGTTCCAGAGTAGGTGGCGCCACTGCTGCATGAAGGGTGTGGGCCGGTCAGGGGAGGGTTTTAGTCGAGAAGGTGTTGATAGGGTAGCTAATGCTAGAAATTTACAATATAAACTGACTCCGGGTTGCCGCTGGTTACACGCTGTGCTGCACTGCCCAAATACCGTTTTTTCAAAGAAATAAATAAAAAAATTACCCTCCCAAAAAAAGTGGATGCACAAACCTTCCTTGCTTCAATCCCACCTCTTCCACTGCTGCCACAACTCCTTCCTCTCAGGCAGCACATAATCAGCAATTTCTAAACAATGTGCAAACTTCATGCCTCATGGTGTGCAAGTAAAAGCCATAGCGTGCTTAAAGGGACACTGAATCCAAATATTTTCTTTTGTGATTCAGATAGAGAATGACATTTTAAGCAACTTTCTAATTTACTCCTATTATCAAATTTTCTTAATTCTCTTGGTATCTTTATTTGAAATGCAAGAATGTAAGTTTAGATGCCGGCCCATTTTTGGTGAACAACCTGGGTTGTCCTTGCTGATTGGTGGATAAATTCATCCACCAATAAAAAAGTGCTGTCCAGAGTACTGAACTAAAAAAAAGCTTATATGCCTTCTTTTTCAAATAAAGATAGCAAGAGAACGAAGAAAAGATGATAATAGGAGTAAATTAGAAAGTTGCTTAAAATTGCATGCTCTATCTAAATCATAAAAGAAAAAGTTTGGGTTCAGTGTCCCTTTAATTGAGGACTTTGGATTTTGTGACCAAATTAACTTCTTCTTGCCTTAGACTTTAATGGAGCGCGCAAACTGGAAAAATCCTAACACTTATCACTTGTGCACTGACCAGACACAGTATTATACCTACAGCTATAACCCAAAGATAGCCATGAATATTTTACATTCCAATATAAATATATATATATATATATATATATATATATATATATATATAAAAATATATATATAGGCATATACAGATATATACGGTATATATAGGAATATCTATTTAAAAATATATAGAACATTTTCCCCATGTGAAAAACATTGGAATGTAAAATATTTACACAATCACATAGTAACATAGTAGATGAGGTTGAAAAAAGACAGAAGTCCATCATTTTCAACCTATACAAATCTTAATTTACTTAGGCCTAGATTTGGAGTTCGGCGGTAAAAGGGCTGTTAACGCTCCGCGGGCTTTTTTCTGGCCGCACCATAAAATTAACTCTGGTATCGAGAGTTCAAACAAATGCTGCGTTAGGCTCCAAAAAAGGAGCGTAGAGCATTTTTACCGCAAATACAACTCTCGATACCAGAGTTGCTTACGGACGCGGCCGGCCTCAAAAACGTGCTCGTGCACGATTCCCCCATAGGAAACAATGGGGCTGTTTGAGCTGAAAAAAAACCTAACACCTGCAAAAAAGCAGCGTTCAGCTCCTAACGCAGCCCCATTGTTTCCTATGGGGAAACACTTCCTACGTCTGCACCTAACACTCTAACATGTACCCCGAGTCTAAACACCCCTAACCTTACACTTATTAACCCCTAATCTGCCGCCCCCGCTATCGCTGACCCCTGCATATATTTTTAAACCCCTAATCTGCCGCTCCGTAAACCGCCGCCACCTACGTTATCCCTATGTACCCCTAATCTGCTGCCCCTAACACTGCCGACCCCTATATTATATTTATTAACCCCTAATCTGCCCCCCACAACGTCGCCGACACCTGCCTACACTTATTAACCCCTAACCCCTAATAGCGGACCTGAGCGCTACTATAATAAAGTTATTAACCCCTAATCCGCCTCACTAACCCTATCATAAATAGTATTAACCCCTAATCTGCCCTCCCTAACATCGCCGACACCTAACTTCAATTATTAACCCCTAATCTTCCGATCGGAGCTCACCGCTATTCTAATAAATGGATTAACCCCTAAAGCTAAGTCTAACCCTAACACTAACACCCCCCTAAGTTAAATATAATATTTATCTAACGAAATAAATTAACTCTTATTAAATAACTTATTCCTATTTAAAGCTAAATACTTACCTGTAAAATAAATCCTAATATAGCTACAATATAAATTATAATTATATTATAGCTATTTTAGGATTAATATTTATTTTACAGGCAACTTTGTAATTATTTTAACCAGGTACAATAGCTATTAAATAGTTAAGAACTATTTAATAGTTACCTAGTTAAAATAATAACAAATTTACCTGTAAAATAAATCCTAACCTAAGTTATAATTAAACCTAACACTACCCTATCAATAAAATAATTAAATAAACTACCTACAATTACCTACAATTAACCTAACACTACACTATCAATAAATTAATTAAACACAATTCCTACAAATAAATACAATTAAATAAACTAGCTAAAGTACAAAAAATAAAAAAGAACTAAGTTACAGAAAATAAAAAAATATTTACAAACATAAGAAAAATATTACAACAATTTTAAACTAATTACACCTACTCTAAGCCCCCTAATAAAATAACAAAGCCCCCCAAAATAAAAAATTCCCTACCCTATCCTAAATTAAAAAAGTTACAAGCTCTTTTACCTTACCAGCCCTGAACAGGGCCCTTTGCGGGGCATGCCCCAAGAATTTCAGCTCTTTTGCCTGTAAAAAAAAACATACAATACCCCCCCCCCCAACATTACAACCCACCACCCACATACCCCTAATCTAACCCAAACCCCCCTTAAATAAACCTAACACTAAGCCCCTGAAGATCTTCCTACCTTGTCTTCACCATCCAGGTATCACCGATCCGTCCTGGCTCCAAGATCTTCATCCAACCCAAGCGGGGGTTGGCGATCCATAATCCGGTCCAGAAGAGGCTCCAAAGTCTTCCTCCTATCCGGCAAGAAGAGGACATCCGGACCGGCAAACATCTTCTCCAAGCGGCATCTTCGATCTTCTTCCATCCGGAGCGAAGCGGCAGGATCCTGAAGACATCCAGCGCGGAACATCCATCCGGACCGACGACTGAACGACGAATGACTGTTCCTTTAAGGGACGTCATCCAAGATGGCGTCCCTCGAATTCCGATTGGCTGATAGGATTCTATCAGCCAATCGGAATTAAGGTAGGAATTTTCTGATTGGCTGATGGAATCAGCCAATCAGAATCTAGTTCAATCCGATTGGCCGATCCAATCAGCCAATCAGATTGAGCTCGCATTCTATTGGCTGATCGGAACAGCCAATAGAATGCGAGCTCAATCTGATTGGCTGATTGGATCAGCCAATCGGATTGAACTTGATTCTGATTGGCTGATTCCATCAGCCAATCAGAAAATTCCTACCTTAATTCCGATTGGCTGATAGAATCCTATCAGCCAATCGGAATTCGAGGGACGCCATCTTGGATGACGTCCCTTAAAGGAACAGTCATTCGTCGTTCAGTCGTCGGTCCGGATGGATGTTCCGCGCTGGATGTCTTCAGGATCCTGCCGCTTCGCTCCGGATGGAAGAAGATCGAAGATGCCGCTTGGAGAAGATGTTTGCCGGTCCGGATGTCCTCTTCTTGCCGGATAGGAGGAAGACTTTGGAGCCTCTTCTGGACCGGATTATGGATCGCCAACCCCCTCTTGGGTTGGATGAAGATCTTGGAGCCAGGACGGATCGGTGATACCTGGATGGTGAAGACAAGGTAGGAAGATCTTCAGGGGCTTAGTGTTAGGTTTATTTAAGGGGGGTTTGGGTTAGATTAGGGGTATGTGGGTGGTGGGTTGTAATGTTGGGGGGGGGGTATTGTATGTTTTTTTTTACAGGCAAAAGAGCTGAAATTCTTGGGGCATGCCCCGCAAAGGGCCCTGTTCAGGGCTGGTAAGGTAAAAGAGCTTGTAACTTTTTTAATTTAGGATAGGGTAGGGAATTTTTTATTTTGGGGGGCTTTGTTATTTTATTAGGGGGCTTAGAGTAGGTGTAATTAGTTTAAAATTGTAATATTTTTCTTATGTTTGTAAATATTTTTTTATTTTCTGTAACTTAGTTCTTTTTTATTTTTTGTACTTTAGCTAGTTTATTTAATTGTATTTATTTGTAGGAATTGTGTTTAATTAATTTATTGATAGTGTAGTGTTAGGTTAATTGTAGGTAATTGTAGGTAGTTTATTTAATTATTTTATTGATAGGGTAGTGTTAGGTTTAATTATAACTTAGGTTAGGATTTATTTTACAGGTAAATTTGTTATTATTTTAACTAGGTAACTATTAAATAGTTCTTAACTATTTAATAGCTATTGTACCTGGTTAAAATAATTACAAAGTTTGACTGTAAAATAAATATTAATCCTAAAATAGCTATAATATAATTATAATTTATATTGTAGCTATATTAGGATTTATTTTACAGGTAAGTATTTAGCTTTAAATAGGAATAAGTTATTTAATAAGAGTTAATTTATTTCGTTAGATAAAAATTATATTTAACTTAGGGGGGTGTTAGTGTTAGGGTTAGACTTAGCTTTAGGGGTTAATACATTTATTAGAATAGCGGTGAGCTCCGGTCGGCAGATTAGGGGTTAATAATTGAAGGTAGCTGTCGGCGATGTTAGGGAGGGCAGATTAGGGGTTAATACTATTTATGATAGGGTTAGTGAGGCGGATTAGGGGTTAATACATTTATTATAGTAGCGCTCAGGTCCGCTCGGCAGATTAGGGGTTAATAAGTGTAGGCAGGTGTCGGCGACGTTGAGGGGGGCAGATTAGGGGTTAATAAATATAATATAGGGGTCGGCGATGTTAGGGGCAGCAGATTAGGGGTACATAGGGATAACGTAGGTGGCGGCGATTTGCGGTCGGAAGATTAGGGGTTAATTATTTTAAGTAGCTGGCGGCGACGTTGTGGGGGGCAAGTTAGGGTTTAATAAATGTAATACAGGGGTCGGCGGGGTTAGGGGCAGCAGATTAGGGGTACATAAATATAACGTAGGTGGCGGTCGGCAGATTAGGGGTTAAAAATTTTAATCGAGTGGCGGCGGTGTGGGGGGACCTCGGTTAAGGGGTACATAGGTAGTTTATGGGTGTTAGTGTACTTTAGGGTACAGTAGTTAAGAGCTTTATGAACCGGCGTTAGCCAGAAAGCTCTTAACTCCTGCTATTTTCAGGCCGGCTGGAATCTTGTCGTTAGAGCTCTAACGCTCACTTCAGAAACGACTCTAAATACCAGCGTTAGAAAGATCCCATTGAAAATATAGGCTACGCAAATGGCGTAGGGGGATCTGCGGTATGGAAAAGTCGCGGCTGTAAAGTGAGCGTTAGACCCTTTAATCACTGACTCCAAATACCAGCGGGCGGCCAAAACCAGCGTTAGGAGCCTCTAACGCTGGTTTTGACGGCTACCGCCGAACTCCAAAACTAGGCCTTAAAAAACAAAAGCTCCAGCTGAGTTTAAATTAATCCCATTAAAAAGTGACCCATTTAACACAAGCAATCATATCCCTGAAATCTGTTTCTAGCCAAAAATGTATCTTAAAACCTTTTTTAAATGTATCTAATGTATTGGCATTTATTACCTCCTTTGGTAATGAGTTCCACAAATGTATTGCTCTTACAGTGAAGAAAAGTTTACGTTGCAGTAGATTAAAACCTTCTTTCCTCCAGCCTTAAATTGTGACCCCTTGTCACAAACAATTTTCTTGGTATAAATAGAGCTTCTGCTATCTCTGTATATGGGCCTTGAATATATTTATATAAAGTAATCATGTCACCTCTCAAGAGCCTTTTTTCTAGAGAAAACAGACCCAGTTTGGCTAGCCTCTCCTCATAGATAAAATTCTCCATTCCCCTTATTAGTTTTGTGATGAAACGGCTCTGTGTAGCCGAGAAACGCGCTGCTTTCTTTTAAGACATTTTAATAAATTTTTTTATGATATCCTGCTGGAGTTTGATCTCCCCTCTTTCCAACACTGACTTTTGCTATTATCGAGTGACCGCAGTGTGTTTCCTTGCCCATCATCACTACACTTCCTTTTGCAAGTATCCAGTAGTTTGGAGTACAGAGAGGAAGGTGTGTAATCCAACTAGGATTCGGATTGGCTATACCAAGTACGTTCCTGGTTGGGATTCGCTGCTGCCATTGTGGTCTTCCGGGCGACTTTGAGGTCCCGGTCTGCTCATCCAGACACGCTATAGTGCCACCCCGCTTGCGAGTATTGCTCTCACCTCCTCAGCACATACAATTGTTTTAGCGATATTACCCTATAGGCGCCTTCTTGTTTTCCGTTATAGATTTAACCAACCCTGCGCCAGTCACTTGTTTGGCACAGAAAGGGTTAACAGACCTTTCCACTTTCACTAATTTGTTACAGTCCAGCCACTCCATGCAAGCCTGTGACTTAGTTCAGTGGGTGCAAAAATTAACAACACTCTCTAGTCTGTCCTAGACTTAGAAAAATGCCCCAAATTCCCCTTTACTGCCACCCAAACCAAACTAAATAAGCTGCCACCACTTAAGATTATAATATTTGGGAAATCTTAAGGAAAACCCAAGCTAACAAGTTAAATCCCAGAATACAATTTAGCAAAAAATAACCAAAAATCACAGTACTAATACTACCAGTAACGGTCTTTCTCAGTAACGTGGTTCAAATATTAGACAAAGACCAAAGCTTAATAATTGAATGATTTATTATGCAAAAAAATAGCACATTGCATTATTAATAAAAAGATGTTAACAAATAGAATTATGCACAAGCAAACAGTTTTAAAATAAAAAGGAGAAATAACAGAAACATTACACTTTACTAGGTTTGGTATCTGCCCCATGGAGATGGGTCATAAAGATTGTCACTCATGCTGCAGCAGCCTCCCAAGTAGAATGAACACTTGAATTGTTAAACACAAAATTCTTATACATGCTTCCAAGTGATCAAGTTGCTTGACCCAACCTTCTTTGTTGGAGGGACTAGGGAAATATCCACCCTCTCTTTTATGACCCCATGTTAGTTCTTTGAAAAAGACTGTGTGTTTCATCAATTCCTTTGCTGATAGTTTGGGCAATAAAGTTTTGAGCCCTTGACAGAAATGATAGAACACCTTATCTATTTCTGGGGAGAGGCACTGCTTTGTGTCTCTGGAGCTGACAGGTTGGGGCAATAAAGTTCTCTTGTGCCTCATCAAGCTTATTTATTAGGGATTCTTGCTGATCAAAGGAAAAACTCATTAACACGAACACAGCAACACAGTTCTTCTTTAAACCCCCCAAATGTTTTCTAGCATACAGGCTATGGAAAATTAACCCCTTAGCATCTCAAACATGAGGTATTCATGACACCTCCCCCCAAATAAGAGACGCAAAGTGAGGTGGCCACAAGCCACTCCAGCTGTGTATCAATGGCAGCTTCCCCTTGATGCGATAACGCCATTCCCAGACAAATTGCACATAGCAGTTTTGCCATCATGATTCCCACCTTTTAAAAATGACACACAATTATTTGCTCTACCCAGCTGATTTAATATATTGCAGGGAACCTCCCATGCAGCCTGTAGCTTGTTCTGCCTCATGGGTGTTAGTACAAGAACATTTTGCCCCATCTCATACACTCCCTCTCTGGCAGTAGAATCCTGCAACTGTTTTTGTAGGAATATGGCATTGGCATCTCTGGGTTTTGCAGGTACCTCCTCCAATAAGGCTTGCATCTTGTCCCTGAAATGTACATCATACCCTGTTACAGAGGTGTCTGTGAAGCTTAGTTTCTTTTCACACCTTCTGAATGTATTGTGTTTTTTCAACTTTTGATTAACTACCCAGGAATTTTGCCCCTCTACCTGAGCAGAATGCCTGTACTCCTGCACTTTGTTATGCTGGGGACTCTGACTCTGCAAACCTGTCAGCGTATCTGCTGAATGGCACTGTGGGGCTGTGTAAATACACTTCTCTGTACTCCTCCCCCCTGCATCTGCAGTCTGTGTCAGTCTATGTCCCCTAGTCTGTGCAGTCTGCTTATAGGCCCCAGCTGAGGTTACTGGGGTCTCTGTCACATACAATCTTTCACACTCACTCTGGGGTTCCCTCAACAAGTATCCTGTACCCTCCTCCCCACACACTCTGGATTCTGGGGCTCTGCTGCTTTTGGCACAGAGTGGGCTACATTCTCCCCCTGCTCTCTCTTACAGTCAGTATGCCACTTCACATGCTCATACAAAATTTGGGATCCTTCTGACACTGGTGCAGACAAGCACATATCTTCCTTCTGCCCTTTATCCCATATATCCTGTCTCTTTCATTCCACAGGGGACTCTATTTGTTCTGGCACAGTCTGGCACACATTATCCAGCGGCCCAGTCATCCAGTCATTTTCTCCCCTCATATGCTCACTCCTTTCTTTATACTCCCCTGTTTCAAGCACAGACAGACACACATCACCCATCTGCCTCCCTTCACTGTCATTTTCTCCCTGTGCATTTAAAATATGTTCTAGAGATTCTACCGGTTTAGGCACAGACAGACCCACACATTCTATCCGCCGTTCTCCCTAGTAAGTCTCACACTGTACAGTTAAATTTGGTTCTCCCGATTCTACTGGGCTAAGCACAGACAGACCCACACCATTTATCCATCCTTTTCCCCAGACAGTCTCCCCAGTCAGTGTCTGTGGGGGTGCACAGACACCCCCAGTTCAGGCACAGCACCTTGCACTCCCTCCTAGTCAGCATGTCTCTGAGCTTTATTTTACACACAACCCACTGCTTATTAGGGCCCACAGCTAATGTCACTAGGTCACATGTATCATTGTCAGGCACATACAAGGATAACAACCTGCCCAGATCAGTACCCAGTAAAACATCTTTAGGAATACTTTCAGATACCCTCACATTTCTTAAACCTCTCCCCGCTCCCCAATCAAGGTATACACGTTCCATAGACACTGGAAGTTGCATTCCCCAATCCCTTTAACTGCTACAGTCCTGCCAGGAATAATGTCCTTAAAGCTCACCAGCCCTGGATGCACAAGAGTCACTGCTGCAACTGTGTCCCAAAGCCCCAATGTTACCGTAGCTCCGACAGTCACAGGTTGTAAGTTCTCATTGTTGCTTTCCTTTGGTCGTGTAACAAACAAAACAGATGCTGGTACTTTTGCCCCTCCTTTCCCAGAGGGAACAGACACATTAAACAAAGGCACAACAGACTTTGTGAAGGGGGAGTCGTGAAGCAGCTCCCTTCTAGGTGGATGCCCCCTTAACAAAGACGTTTCTCCCATTCACTGGTGACATGGCTGTGTAAAAATCTGCCAGCTCACCCACCTCGAATGCTGTTTTGGGTCTCCGGTCAAGAACCTATTCCTGTACTTCTGCTGGGCACAGCTGTATGAATTGCTCATTCACCATTAGGTCTTCCAACTCCGTCATAGTGGCAATCTTTTTTCCCCTTAAATTTAAAGATTTTATTAGGGTTCTAAGATCAAATAAAATCACATGCAATAATAAATACATTAAAGTGACAGTTGGGGACATGCAGGACCCCTGTTCCAATAAACACAAGAAAAGGATGTATGGACACGCAGGTCCAATGCTAGTCAGTATTAGAAACATTAAGGCTGTTCATATGTCTTCCATAATATCGTAAGGTATCTTTTTAAGCAAACAATTGTATCAAGGAAAATTAAAACATTACAGTCCAGTTGTGGGTATCTGGGGAAATCAGGTAATGAGGGGGGGAATTACATCCTCATTTAGTCAGCATGCTAAAGAGCAGATGAAGGGTGGGGGGCTTATAGTCAGTCAGTTATTGGGTGGGGCATCCTGTGTTGTAACGGATGGATGCCAGAGAGTATTATACTTATCTTTCCAATCAGCCCAAGTGAATTCAAATAAGTCAGATTTATTAAGCGAATGAAATATGTCTTTTTCTACTGTATACAGGTATGCCATTGTGTTCAGGATTTTGAATAATTTTGGTGGGAATTCCTTTTCCAGGACCTAGCAATGTTAGTTTTGATGGAGGAAAAAAGAAATATGCATAATAGGCTGTGATGCTTAGGGAGGGTGTGTAAGTCCACATGAAGAAGGGTTATGGTGGGTGCTATTGTGTGTTGATAGTGGTTTGGATAGACTGTGACACCTGTGCCAGATGGACTCCCAGGGGCTAAGGGGGCGAGAGGATTTAGCCTCCTATAAATATAGGATATTGTAAGGTTTTGTAAGCAATTCTAGGAGGTTTTCCCTGCCAAATTAACTTTGTGAATTCACTTTGGAATGTGCAGTAGAAGGTGCATGGGTACCCTAATTGGGAGGAATCTAAAAAGGTATGTGAGTTTTGGAAGAAAATACATTTTAAGGGATGCAATTCGACCTAATTATAAGGAGAAAGGAAAGTTAATGCGGAGTACCCCTATAATATACATTCACAGTAAGGGAATTGCTCACTGTTTCTGTGTCCAGAACTTATATACAATACACACTCACCCCACTTATGGCACTTCCACACATCTGATGTATCCGTGTTACTCGAGATTGCCGTCAGAGGTATACATACGATCTCTGGAGAGTCTGTAATCCATACAGGCCGAGAGATTGCTCGGCAAAAGCATCCACTGCTTTCTCCTGATCGTGCCTCTATCCGTACTTCGGCCAGCGGCACTCGGCTCCGGAATGATGACGTCAGTCGTGATGTATAGTAGAGGAGGAGGGGTGTGGGCATTCTTCACCCGGAGCTTTCAAGCTCACTGAGGAAAACGGGACCAAAACACTGGTATGTAGAATAGCCAAAATGAAGAAGGAAGGAAGTCCCGTAGCAAATGTAGAGTAAAACTTGTATTTTATTCAACAAAAGTTAAAACCATCAAAAAGTGGAGGGTACATACAGTGCAAAAAGTTGTGAGAGCATGGCACCAACGGCTTACATGTTTCGGCGCATGGTTTTAACTTTTGTTGAATAAAATACAAGTTTTACTCTACATTTGCTACGGGACTTCCTTCCTTCTTCATTTTGGCTATGCAATTTGACCTATCCAAGAAATGGATTTGTGGTTCCATTTATGTTTCAAGGTTCTCAACTCTGCTAGAAGGGGAAGATAGTTGTCTTTAACTATCTGAGGTACACTGTTGGACAGTTTAACCCCAAGGTGTGTAACCCGTTTGGTCGACCAAGTAAAGTTAAATTTATTTTTTAAATTAAGAATATAGTCTTGGGAGTATCCCCACCAGTACATCTCAGGTTTCAATGTATTAAGGATAGGTTACCAAATTTTTTAAGGATTTCCATGAGTCTAGGAATAGTGCGTGCTGGGACAGAAGAGAATATGGTAATATCATCAGCAAATAATGCGACTTTGTGTTTTTTTCCCAAATAACGTGATTTCTTCTAGTCCCTGTTCTAAGTGTATCTGTTCAGCTAGGGGTTCAACTGCCAGGGCAAACAGAAGGGGGGAGCCCTGTCTAGTGCCATTGAAGATCAGGAATTGGAAACCCAGTCACTTAACTTTGGCTGACGGTGTGGATTAAAGGGCTTGGATAGCAAGAAGGGAACTTAAAAGCCTTTAAGGATTACCAGAGGTAGGCCCATCGGACTTGATCAAAAGCCTTCTTAGCATCTAAAGAGATGACTGAGAAAGACTTGTTAATTCTGGTGGATTTGAAGATTATGTTGATAAGACACCTAGTGTTATCTGGGCCTTCTCTATTATGGATGAATCCTACCTGATCTGGTTAATTAATCTAGGGAACAGCTTACAGATACAATTTTCCATAAGTTTAGAATAGATTTTGACATCCACGTTAATTAGGGAGATGGGCCTATAGTTGGATCAAAGAGTGGGGTCTTTATTTGGCTTGGGGAACATGACAATGGTGGCCTCTAAGAATTATTTTTTAAAGCTGCCTTCCTCTTTCGCTAGATCAAAAAATCTGAGAAACAGGGGAGATAGTTCCTGTGTATATGTCTTGTAGAAATGAGCAGGGAATCCATCTGACCCAGGGGCCTTAAAGGGTTTCAGGTTTTTAATGATTTTTTACATTTCTAATAGAGTGAAGGGGGTAATAAGCGTGTCTTGTTGCTTGGTCTTAAGAGTCGGTAAGTTCAGTGAGTTGAAGAACTGTTGGATGCTGTGTGGTGAAGCAGGGTTATTATTCTCCTAATTTTCAATGTTATATAGCTTTATATAGAAGTCTGCGAAGCAGTCTCCTTTTTGTGAGGGCAGTCTGAATGTTTTTTTTTCTTGTTGGATTTGATGGATGCGAGAAGTGCTAGTCCGATGATGTAGTTTATTGGGCAACATAGTGTCAGCCTTATTACCCTTATGGTAAAATATTTGTCTGAGCTTTGCTAGATTTTGCTGTGTTCTACTCAGTTCTAATTGGCTGATATGAGTTTGGATGGCAATGATTTGCACAGTTGTGTCTTCTGTGATGCTGGAGTGGTTGAACATAGTGGCAATCTTTAGCCCTCTGATCCATTGTTTAAATGCTGTGGACAAGCTTCCAACAACTTCAGTATAGCTCTCTGATGCACCCCTTTGCAGAGCACAGAATTTCTTTCTGTACACCTCAGGAGTGAGATTATATCTCTTCTGCAGTGCAGCTTTAATTTCATCATAGTCCTGATCAAACTCTGGAGCAAGTTCAGCAAAAGCTTCCAGGGCAGGACCTTTCAGACCAGGGGTAAGATACTTGGCCCACTGCTCCCTTGGCAGCTGAAACTGTCTGCAAATTTTTTCAAAGCCGCACAGAAATACATCCAAGTCTCCATCTTTCTCCAGGGTAAGGAAGCTCTCTGCTTGCGGTCTGATTAAAAAGGAGTCTCTAGGTTCACTAACAACAGGTGAGACAGTTTTTCTCTCCAACCGCGCAAGCTGTAACTGATACTCTCTCTCAGCCTGTCATTCAGCAGCCTGTCTCTCAGTGGCCAGAGCATCTCTCTCTCTCTGTTAGCCTGTTGCTCAGCTGCTTCCCTAGCAGCCTCTCTCTTTCAGCCTGGCATTCAGCAGCCTGTCTCTCTGCAGTCAGAGCTTCTCTCTCAGCCTGTCGCTCAGCTGCTTCCCTAGCAGACTCTCTCGCTCTTTCAGCCTGGTGCTCAGCAGCCTGTCTCTATGCGGTCAGATTCTCTCTCGCAGTCTGTCGCTCAGCTACTTCCCTAGCAGCCTCTCTCACTCTTTCAGCCTGGCACTCAGCAGCCTGTCTCTCTGTGGCCAGAGCCTCTCTCTGTCTGGCGCTCAACTGCTAACCTTTCCGCCTGCTGTTCTTGGAATTTGAGAATGAGCTCCATGAGCAAACTTGTTTTCACTGAGCCCATATCCTTTAAAACAGTTTGCAAATAACAGTCCAAGGGATCTACAGATCTTGATGAATCACTGCCCACAACTGCAGACACCTCTCCTGAGGCTGCAGCTTATGCAGCCTGGCTGCTGTTATAGTCCAACAGAGCTTGTATCAATCCCTCCTTAGTCTTTCCACGGGAGGGAATCTCTCTCTCCTGGCATAACAGTGCCTTTATTTCCTTGGTTTGCTGCTGGTATGCCTCCATAGTAAAAAATAAAATAGAAAAGAAAACAGAGAATAGGGAAGGGGACTGTATGCAATGTGTAACTATGTAATGCACTGAGTTGTAGCCTTTGGAAATTGTGAGAGTCCCAATTTCTTTTAGTACTGGGATTTTCACACTAGCAAATCCACAGAGCACTAAAATCTAATATTTTTTTTTATCTACACCGCTACCCACCAATTTGTAATGACCAGGGTTAACCAACCCTGTGCCAGTCACTTGCTTGGCACAGAAAGGGTTAACAGACCATTTCCACTTTCACCTATCTGTCAAAATCCAGCCACTCCAGGCAAGCCTATGACTTAGTTCAATGGGTGAAAGGGTTAACAACACTCTCTAGTCTGTCCTAGACTTAGAAGAATGCCCAAAACTCCCCTTTACTGCCACCCAAACCAAAGTAAATAAGCTGCCATCACTAAAGATTATAATATTTAGGAAATCTTAAGGAAAACCCAAGATAACAAGTTAAATCCCAGAATACAATTTAGCAAAAAATAACCTAAAATCACAGTACTAATACTACTTATACTAAAAGTAATACTACTTATAGTAATCACTTATAATCTGTTATAGTCTGAAGTATCTTCCCCACAATCAATGTCAGACTAAATGTTCTATAGCTTCCTCGATCAGCCCTGCTTCCCTTTTTAAAGAGTGGCACCAGTCTTGGGGTACTATGCCTGAGTATAATGAGTCATGAAAAGAAAAGAGTAGAATTTTATCTATAACAGAGCTAAGTTCCCGTAAAAACCTTGAGTGTATTCCATCTGTGCCTGGAGTTTTATTTACCTTAATATTATCCAGTTTTTTCCTTATATCCTCTAGAGATAACCCAGTTAATAGTATGGACTTGTATGTTCTAGTTTGTTTCAAAATATCTCCCATTGGTTCCTCTCTTGTTTATACTGAAGAAAATAACTGGTTTAGTACCTCAGCCTTCTCCCTATCACTCCCTCCACACATTTATATGTACCTATACAGTTCTTAGATTTTTGCCATTTATGTACTTAAAAAACCTTTAAGTGTTAGATTTAGAATCCTTTGCAGTTAATCTTTACAGTACAGTACATACATAGTAATACATATTATTAAATATTATAATTTAATACAAATTATTTTTCCTGTTTTCCGGTATTTGAGTGGAAAGGGCTCCAAAGTATATAGGCATACGTATATATATATATATATGTATGCAGGGGGATATATGTGTATATATGTATATAGCCCGGCAGATAGCTCATCCTGCTAATGCACTGTTACAGGGAACTGTGGCAACCCAAGGGTTGCAGGTTCAATCCCAGCAAGATCCACTCAGCCTTTCATCCTTCCGAGGTCGGTAAAATGAGTACCATCAAGTTGGGTAATAATAATACCTGTTATCAGTGCCACGAGTCGATTAAGTTTGAGGTTGTGCGCTATACAAATATCTAATTATTATATATACATATATATTGTAGCCCTTTCCATTCAAATACCTTGTCATATGCCATATACCTTTTAAACCTTATATTCATATAAGTAATTTTAATTAGAAAGTGTATAGATGAGTGCAACACTTTATTTTAATCTAATTATGTTGTGTTTGGTGCAACTTTACCTTTTTTTCAAAAATATATTTATATTGATAAATAGATTACAGAAACCATATAACAACACAATTAACTTTTGACATAGATAGAAGCGGAAGTACACACGATTAGGCATAAGAGGAATGACATTCAAGGAGGATCAATGTACTTAGTATAATGGTCACAAGGAATATTTAGGCATTCTCTGGTGCGTACCTGCACGTCTCGGTTGTTATGTTCTGGTTATTCTGAAGGAACATTTAAGTTTTTAATTTTTAAGTAACGTATAGCAATAAATGCCATACCTAGTAGGCCTGACAGTCATGAGGGGAAGATAATGGGCATACGCAGTATGTATGTATGGAGATTAGAATGTTAGGTTCGTTCATCCATATCCCCATGGGGAGGGGGGGTGTAAGAGAGGGGGGGGATATTTTATGGGCAAGCACCTCAGTTCAAACACAGCGAGGCGCTTCCTCTAAGGCCGGTTAGGGTCACAGACAAAGGCAGGTCATCAGCGTTCAGGGGGAGGAGCAGTTATGGAGTCAGTTTAAGGTGAGTCTCCCAGGGCTCCCAGATTTGGCTGAAGATATCTGGTTGGCTTTTCATCCGAAAGACATAGTCTTCCATTGATTTAATGTAGTGCAGGTAGTCAACCACAGCCTGACATCTTGGAGGCTGCTGTTTCTTCCAGTTCCTGGCTATTAACATCTTGACAGATGTCAACAGGTAAACTAACAAGTATCTCTTGTGTTTTGGTATCTTTTTTACCCCAATATGCAGAAGGGCTAGGCCCAGAGTATCTGGCGTTGGGAGTTCTAGGGCCGCACAGGTCACAGAAGTCTTAGACCAAAGTGGGCGGAGTCTGTCACATGACCACCACACATGGAGCGGGGTGCCAATCTCGCCACACTCTCTCCAACATAGGGGTGAGTGTCCAGGGTACAGAGTCCGAAGCTTGGTTGGCACTAAGTGCAATCTGGTAATGATCTTAAAGTAAAGTTCGTACATTGTGACACAGTGGAGAGCAGATTTAGTCAACTGTATCGCCCTGGACCAGTCTAGGGACGTGTAGGTTAGTCGTAAATCAGTTTCCCAGGAGGTCATATGTCTTGTCTTTATAAGGGTGGGTGGCCCTAAAAGAGATTTGTAGTGAGCGGTAAGGGGCTTGTATAGTTGTAGGTTGGCTTTCCTTCTGATCTCCCAGATGGTGGGGGCCCTGATCTTATCGGTCAGGAATCCCCAGGCTTTCATAAGGGATCTAAGTCTCCTAAGATCAAATTCCAAGTGATGAGGGATGCCAAACCTGGCTATCATATCTTGGCTTGGGAGAAGATTCTCATTTAGGTAGAAGTCACTTAAAGAAATAATCTTGAGAGTCTTCCAGGGGGTGAGCCTGACATTAGGCAGCCCCTGCAAGAGTGACGTGACCGGGTGAATGGGGGATGGGTGCGGGGCTATCAATTGGTTGTGCCTCAGATGGAACCAGGCTGTTTGACAACTTTTGATGAGTTGGTTAGAGACAGGTATTCACAAAGCTAAGTGCTGGGGGACCCATAGCAAATCTGAGAGATCAGTGTATGCTGGTAGGGAAGCCTGTTCTAGCTCCCTCCATCTGGTGGGGGGTAGGGCTGGTCCCCACGCAGAAACATGTGAGATCATAGCCGCCTGGTAGTATAGTTGGACGCTGGGTAGGCCCAGTCCACCTCAGGCTACCGGTGCCTGAAGTGTGGCCGCCGCCACTCTCGGCCGCCTATTATCCCAAACATAGGAATTGAATAATGCTTGGAAGCCGCGCAGGATCCGCTCCGGTACTGGGATGGGGATACACTGCATAATGTAGGTTAACTTGGGGAGGATCATCATTTTTAGTGCAGCAATTCTGCCCATCCATGATATTTCCTTGTATTTCTTAGATTTCAACCTGGTCTCAACCCCCTTTAGCAGAGTAGCATAATTTTCCTGTATCACTGTGTCTTTTGCATGGGACAGGAAGACCCCCAAGTATCTGATCCCGATTATTGACCACTTGAACGAATAAGATCGTCCAAGACATCTCTGTTCTGCCTGGCCGACATGTATCATGTAGGCCTCTGTTTTAGAAACGTTAATCTTGTAATTTGATATTCTGCCAAAGGTGTCAATAGTCTCCAGGAGGGGAGGCAGCGACTCTAATGGGTTCGTTAGGAAAAGAGTGAGGTCGTCAGCGAAGAGCGCCAACTTCTGAAAGGTTATCATGAATCTGAAGACCCTGAACTCTGGGATTTTCTCTGATTGCCTCCGCTAGCAGTTCCATCACCAACGCAAAAAGGAGTGGGTACAGGGGACACCCCTGTCTGGTCCCGTTACTGATGGTAATTTTAGGGGAACAAAAGCCCAGACCTTTGACCACAGCCGTCGGAGAGGTGTAAAGGGCCGCGATAGCCATCCGGAACATCCAAGGGATCCCAAAACGCTCCAGGGTGCAGAACATATATTCCCACCCCACCCTGTCGAACGCTTTTTCTGCGTCCATAGACAAGGTGAGGAGGGGCAGCCCCATATCCGCCGCTTCCATAAATATATTTAGTAGTCTGCGGGTGTTGTCTGTACCTTGCCTACTATTGAAGATTAATTATTGATTTTGGAATATAATATTTATATTAATAATAATAATAATAATAATAACTATTATTTATGAAATGATTTGCTTGTGAGAAAGACAGCTTAATATAACAACTTTATTAGTCACAGCACCCAAAATCTTAGATCACACGATATAATATTCTATGCTTCTTTATATGGTACCATTAATATGAGTTACATTAAATACATTACATAAAACACATTGACATAACTGCATACAATTACTTACATCAAATGCAAACAGACATAAAAACAACCTTATAGCTATAAAGTAAATAAGTGCATAATATAATTACCTCTGGGCCCAGTAAGAGGTTGCCTACTTGTCTCCTTTCTCTTTCCTCCTCTCTCTTCTTCTCCTCTCTACTCCTACATCTTATATACCTTTTAAATGACAAGCCTCTTCAGCTAATACTTCCCAAAATGGATAATAGTGGGTATCCATTTTGGGTTAGCCTTTGAATGTGATTGGTTAGTATAATTCTGAGATATATTTTTGTATTTCTGCACTTCTAGCTATTTCTGACTTTTGAATAGCTGTTTCTTAGGCCACCAGTTGCGCTATTAATCATGCTCCTGACATGGCTTCTGGCCTGGACTTTATTTTAACTAAAGGAATTTATTGCTTTATTCTTGTAAATGAACAGGTGTGTTCTTGGGAAGTTGTAGTATTTGAAACACACACAAACACACATAAATATATATATATATATATATATATATATATATATATATATACACACACACACACACACACACACACACGCACACAAATACATATATACAATTTGATGATATTTAGCCAATTACTCATATTGTAACAGTTGCCCCCTTGTGGCCATGAGAAAATTTTTGATTGGCCACACCTTATGAGAGTAATTGCTTATGTCTCATTTCTGTTAATATTCTTAATTTCCTCTGCTGTTTCCTCATAATGTATCTAATATGAATTATCAATATGATTAGTGTGATAACCAAACACATTTGTACAAGTAGTAGACATTTCATCCCAATTTCCACCCATGAATTGGTTGTTGCTAGTTCAAAATCCCCATCATGTAATAGTTCATTAAGTTTTACATCTGCCTTCTCTATCATGTTGCTAATGTGCATGATATGAGTGTCTTTTCTTTCTAAAAGTTTTTCTAAATTTAAGGATAGGGAATATATGTGCACATTGAAAATGGGAATGTAGTCCTCAGGATTGGGGATAGGATTGCTATCCAGTATATTTTCTTCGCCATAGACAGGTACAGGTGTAATTACAGTATTACCAATGGTAGTGTACTCATGTGGAGTGAAACAAAAATTTGGGTTAGATATTGGACACAACTGGCCCCCATAGAGATACTCCCTATAGTTTGTGACAATACAGTACTGTCCGTCCATATTGTATGTGGCCTTCACCATAGGAGTCCTCCATTTTGTTAGCTGTATCGGACATGTGGCTTCCTCTGGTATATAACTTGATCTTTTCTCAACTTGATCTTTTCCTGTACAGCAAGGCTCATTACAAATGTCTTCTGTCTGTCATCTGTGGATAGTCTATCAGCTCTCTTTGCATCATAAGTTGCAGCTGCTGGGCTTGCCTCAGTATCCCGGATGTATGGATTCATCATACCATTCTGTTTCACGGCTTCTTTTGTGTTAACATTGTCATCCGAACTGTTAGCGTCTTTTGGTGCAACTGAGGGGACTGATCCTTTGTGCCTCTCATAGGGGTTACTCGCAGCATCTTGCTCAGTATTCATGGTGGATGGGTTGCTTGCCCCACCGGACTCTAGACCACAGACTGGAATGTCAACTTCAAAGACATTGCAACGACACAAGTACTGGCTTTCCTTGACTGTGCAGCAGGCGGTGTGCGGTACTTTCCAGCTCCCATTTACTTGTATCAGAAGTTCAGGAAGGTTTAGTCGTTCTTTGTATACATTCTTCTCCAAGTATCCCACTGAATGAACCTTTGCCAGCTTGTTGAAGAAAGACTTGCTTGGATCAAAAACAGGAAGTGACATAGTGAAGGAAACATACAGAATATCATTCAATGAGCAGGATCCTGGCTTGCCACGACAATAATCAGAACCTCTATTTGGGTGTGGTATCACAATACCTAAATTTCTAATAGTGGAGGTAGGCAAAGGCCTACACACAATTCCTGAAGAGCCTCTTACACTATTCACTCCACTCCTGTTATAGGATTGAGGACAATACCATCTAGTAAGATCCCTGTCTCTTAAGATGTCTGGGACTTTTCCTGATTGTATGTCTTTGACTACATTTGTGATTGTGGTGAGGATATAACTACCATATGCAGTACAAATTATCTCTCTACCCCTCTGATTCATTGTTCTCTCCTTATTATTTAATTCAATGATCTCATTAATTTTATCTTGAGTTTTGGAGAACAATTCCGCAATATCATGCATATTATACACAGTGAATTTTTCCTCTTTAGCCAGACCCTCAATACCTTGCAGAACAGGTTTTAAAACATGTTGCCCTTCTTGCTGTTCAAAATTGCCTATGTGTCTACGTATTACTTCCAAATCAGCCCTATTCCAAATTGACATCCCAGATCCAAAAAGACCAGGGATGGTCCCAATGATCCCATCTAAAGTTTGGAGATCTAAAAATACCTTTTTGGGGAGGGCTGTCCCGTCCTGCAAATGGGTCTTGAGTTCTGCTGTGATAACTGGCAACAATATCTACTAATAAAGAAGCATAGAATAACGATACATTGGTATTTGCGCAGACTCCAACCTCTGCCATGTTCCATTTAGACAAATTTAAAACAATTGGCACATGCATGAACTGTACATTATTTAAAAGATTTCCAGGGATTGAGGTAGCAGTAAGCCCACTGGTTGGTCCTTCCTCTGTTTTTGGGCAGTCAGGGAAAATGGTGCTGGTAGGGGAAGAAAGTTCATTAATTTGAGTTGTTGTTATGGTACTTGTGGATAAAACTCTTGGGGACACCTTGAGAGTGAAGCTACCTGGAACATATTGATCCATTGTTGCTGAAGGATTAATAAAACTGGGTAAAGAGAGATGTCTTTTTCTACTGTATACAGGTATGCCATTGTGTTCAGGATTTTGAATAATTTTGGTGGGAATTCCTTTTCCAGGACCTAGCAATGTTAGTTTTGATGGAGGAAAAAAGAAATATGCATAATAGGCTGTGATGCTTAGGGAGGGTGTGTAAGTCCACATGAAGAAGGGTTATGGTGGGTGTTATTGTGTGTTGATAGTGGTTTGGATAGACTGTGACACCTGTGCCAGATGGACTCCCAGGGGGTAAGGGGGCGAGAGGATTTAGCCTCCTATAAATATAGGATATTGTAAGGTTTTGTAAGCAATTCTAGGAGGTTTTCCCTGCCAAATTAACTTTGTGAATTCACTTTGGAATGTGCAGTAGAAGGTGCATGGGTACCCTAATTGGGAGGAATCTAAAAAGGTATGTGAGTTTTGGAAGAAAATACATTTTAAGGGATGCAATTTGACCTAATTATAAGGAGAAAGGAAAGTTAATGCGGAGTACCCCTATAATATACATTCACAGTAAGGGAATTGCTCACTGTTTCTGTGTCCAGAACTTATATACAATACACACTCACCCCACTTATGGCACTTCCACACATCTGATGTATCCGTGTTACTCGAGTTTGCCGTCAGAGGTATACATACGATCTCTGGAGAGTCTGTAATCCATACAGGCCGAGAGATTGCTCGGCAAAAGCATCCACTGCTTTCTCCTGATCGTGCCTCTATCCGTACTTCGGCCAGCGGCACTCGGCTCCGGAATGATGACGTCAGTCGTGATGTATAGTAGAGGAGGAGGGGTGTGGGCATTCTTCACCCGGAGCTTTCAAGCTCACTGAGGAAAACGGGACCAAAACACTGGTATGTAGAATAGCCAAAATGAAGAAGGAAGGAAGTCCCGTAGCAAATGTAGAGTAAAACTTGTATTTTATTCAACGAAAGTTAAAACCATCAAAAAGTGGAGGGTACATACAGTGCAAAAAGTTGTGAGAGCATGGCACCAACGGCTTACATGTTTCGGCGCATGGTTTTAACTTTTGTTGAATAAAATACAAGTTTTACTCTACATTTGCTACGGGACTTCCTTCCTTCTTCATTTTGGCTATGCAATTTGACCTATCCAAGAAATGGATTTGTGGTTCCATTTATGTTTCAAGGTTCTCAACTCTGCTAGAAGGGGAAGATAGTTGTCTTTAACTATCTGAGGTACACTGTTGGACAGTTTAACCCCAAGGTGTGTAACCCGTTTGGTCGACCAAGTAAAGTTAAATTTATTTTTTAAATTAAGAATATAGTCTTGGGAGTATCCCCACCAGTACATCTCAGGTTTCAATGTATTAAGGATAGGTTACCAAATTTTTTAAGGATTTCCATGAGTCTAGGAATAGTGCGTGCTGGGACAGAAGAGAATATGGTAATATCATCAGCAAATAATGCGACTTTGTGTTTTTTTCCCAAATAACGTGATTTCTTCTAGTCCCTGTTCTAAGTGTATCTGTTCAGCTAGGGGTTCAACTGCCAGGGCAAACAGAAGGGGGGAGCCCTGTCTAGTGCCATTGAAGATCAGGAATTGGAAACCCAGTCACTTAACTTTGGCTGACGGTGTGGATTAAAGGGCTTGGATAGCAAGAAGGGAACTTAAAAGCCTTTAAGGATTACCAGAGGTAGGCCCATCGGACTTGATCAAAAGCCTTCTTAGCATCTAAAGAGATGACTGAGAAAGACTTGTTAATTCTGGTGGATTTGAAGATTATGTTGATAAGACACCTAGTGTTATCTGGGCCTTCTCTATTATGGATGAATCCTACCTGATCTGGTTAATTAATCTAGGGAACAGCTTACAGATACAATTTTCCATAAGTTTAGAATAGATTTTGACATCCACGTTAATTAGGGAGATGGGCCTATAGTTGGATCAAAGAGTGGGGTCTTTATTTGGCTTGGGGAACATGACAATGGTGGCCTCTAAGAATTATTTTTTAAAGCTGCCCTCCTCTTTCGCTAGATCAAAAAATCTGAGAAACAGGGGAGATAGTTCCTGTGTATATGTCTTGTAGAAATGAGCAGGGAATCCATCTGACCCAGGGGCCTTAAAGGGTTTCAGGTTTTTAATGATTTTTTACATTTCTAATAGAGTGAAGGGGGTAATAAGCGTGTCTTGTTGCTTGGTCTTAAGAGTCGGTAAGTTCAGTGAGTTGAGGAACTGTTGGATGCTGTGTGGTGAAGCGGGGTTATTATTCTCCTAATTTTCAATGTTATATAGCTTTATATAGAAGTCTGCGAAGCAGTCTCCTTTTTGTGAGGGCAGTCTGAATGTTTTTTTTTCTTGTTGGATTTGATGGATGCGAGAAGTGCTAGTCCGATGATGTAGTTTATTGGGCAACATAGTGTCAGCCTTATTACCCTTATGGTAAAATATTTGTCTGAGCTTTGCTAGATTTTGCTGTGTTCTACTCAGTTCTAATTGGCTGATATGAGTTTGGATGGCAATGATTTGCACAGTTGTGTCTTCTGTGATGCTGGAGTGGTTGAACATAGTGGCAATCTTTAGCCCTCTGATCCATTGTTTAAATGCTGTGGACAAGCTTCCAACAACTTCAGTATAGCTCTCTGATGCACCCCTTTGCAGAGCACAGAATTTCTTTCTGTACACCTCAGGAGTGAGATTATATCTCTTCTGCAGTGCAGCTTTAATTTCATCATAGTCCTGATCAAACTCTGGAGCAAGTTCAGCAAAAGCTTCCAGGGCAGGACCTTTCAGACCAGGGGTAAGATACTTGGCCCACTGCTCCCTTGGCAGCTGAAACTGTCTGCAAATTTTTTCAAAGCCGCACAGAAATACATCCAAGTCTCCATCTTTCTCCAGGGTAAGGAAGCTCTCTGCTTGCGGTCTGATTAAAAAGGAGTCTCTAGGTTCACTAACAACAGGTGAGACAGTTTTTCTCTCCAACCGCGCAAGCTGTAACTGATACTCTCTCTCAGCCTGTCATTCAGCAGCCTGTCTCTCAGTGGCCAGAGCATCTCTCTCTCTCTGTTAGCCTGTTGCTCAGCTGCTTCCCTAGCAGCCTCTCTCTTTCAGCCTGGCATTCAGCAGCCTGTCTCTCTGCAGTCAGAGCTTCTCTCTCAGCCTGTCGCTCAGCTGCTTCCCTAGCAGACTCTCTCGCTCTTTCAGCCTGGTGCTCAGCAGCCTGTCTCTATGCGGTCAGATTCTCTCTCGCAGCCTGTTGCTCAGCTACTTCCCTAGCAGCCTCTCTCACTCTTTCAGCCTGGCACTCAGCAGCCTGTCTCTCTGTGGCCAGAGCCTCTCTCTGTCTGGCGCTCAACTGCTAACCTTTCCGCCTGCTGTTCTTGGAATTTGAGAATGAGCTCCATGAGCAAACTTGTTTTCACTGAGCCCATATCCTTTAAAACAGTTTGCAAATAACAGTCCAAGGGATCTACAGATCTTGATGAATCACTGCCCACAACTGCAGACACCTCTCCTGAGGCTGCAGCTTATGCAGCCTGGCTGCTGTTATAGTCCAACAGAGCTTGTATCAATCCCTCCTTAGTCTTTCCACGGGAGGGAATCTCTCTCTCCTGGCATAACAGTGCCTTTATTTCCTTGGTTTGCTGCTGGTATGCCTCCATAGTAAAAAATAAAATAGAAAAGAAAACAGAGAATAGGGAAGGGGACTGTATGCAATGTGTAACTATGTAATGCACTGAGTTGTAGCCTTTGGAAATTGTGAGAGTCCCAATTTCTTTTAGTACTGGGATTTTCACACTAGCAAATCCACAGAGCACTAAAATCTAATATTTTTTTTTATCTACACCGCTACCCACCAATTTGTAATGACCAGGGTTAACCAACCCTGTGCCAGTCACTTGCTTGGCACAGAAAGGGTTAACAGACCATTTCCACTTTCACCTATCTGTCAAAATCCAGCCACTCCAGGCAAGCCTATGACTTAGTTCAATGGGTGAAAGGGTTAACAACACTCTCTAGTCTGTCCTAGACTTAGAAGAATGCCCAAAACTCCCCTTTACTGCCACCCAAACCAAAGTAAATAAGCTGCCATCACTAAAGATTATAATATTTAGGAAATCTTAAGGAAAACCCAAGATAACAAGTTAAATCCCAGAATACAATTTAGCAAAAAATAACCTAAAATCACAGTACTAATACTACTTATACTATAAGTAATACTACTTATAGTAATCACTTATAATCTGTTATAGTCTGAAGTATCTTCCCCACAATCAATGTCAGACTAAATGTTCTATAGCTTCCTCGATCAGCCCTGCTTCCCTTTTTAAAGAGTGGCACCAGTCTTGGGGTACTATGCCTGAGTATAATGAGTCATGAAAAATTAAGAGTAGAATTTTATCTATAACAGAGCTAAGTTCCCGTAAAAACCTTGAGTGTATTCCATCTGTGCCTGGAGTTTTATTTACCTTAATATTATCCAGTTTTTTCCTTATATCCTCTAGAGATAACCCAGTTAATAGTATGGACTTGTATGTTCTAGTTTGTTTCAAAATATCTCCCATTGGTTCCTCTCTTGTTTATACTGAAGAAAATAACTGGTTTAGTACCTCAGCCTTCTCCCTATCACTCCCTCCACACATTTATATGTACCTATACTGTTCTTAGATTTTTGCCATTTATGTACTTAAAAAACCTTTAAGTGTTAGATTTAGAATCCTTTGCAGTTAATCTTTACAGTACAGTACATACATAGTAATACATATTATTAAATATTATAATTTAATACAAATTATTTTTCCTGTTTTCCGGTATTTGAGTGGAAAGGGCTCCAAAGTATATAGGCATACGTATATATATATATATATGTATGCAGGGGTATATATGTGTATATATGTATATAGCCGGGCAGGTAGCTCATCCTGCTAATGCACTGTTACAGGGAACTGTGGCAACCCAAGGGTTGCAGGTTCAATCCCAGCAAGATCCACTCAGCCTTTCATCCTTCCGAGGTCGGTAAAATGAGTACCATCAAGTTGGGTAATAATAATACCTGTTATCAGTGCCACGAGTCGATTAAGTTTGAGGTTGTGCGCTATACAAATATCTAATTATTATATATACATATATATTGTAGCCCTTTCCATTCAAATACCTTGTCATATACCTTTTAAACCTTATATTCATATTAGTAATTTTAATTAGAAAGTGTATAGATGAGTGCAACACTTTATTTTAATCTAATTATGTTGTGTTTGGTGCAACTTTACCTTTTTTTCAAAAATATATTTATATTGATAAATAGATTACAGAAACCATATAACAACACAATTAACTTTTGACATAGATAGAAGCGGAAGTACACACGATTAGGCATAAGAGGAATGACATTCAAGGAGGATCAATGTACTTAGTATAATGGTCACAAGGCATTTAGGCATTCTCTGGTGCGTACCTGCACGTCTCGGTTGTTATGTTCTGGTTATTCTGAAGGAACATTTAAGTTTTTAATTTTTAAGTAACGTATAGCAATAAATGCCATACCTAGTAGGCCTGACAGTCATGAGGGGAAGATAATGGGCATACGCAGTATGTATGTATGGAGATTAGGATGTTAGGTTCGTTCATCCATATCCCCATGGGGAGGGGGGGTGTAAGAGAGGGGGGGGGATATTTTATGGGAAAGCACCTCAGTTCAAACACAGCGAGGCGCTTCCTCTAAGGCCGGTTAGGGTCACAGACAAAGGCAGGTCATCAGCGTTCAGGGGGAGGAGCAGTTATGGAGTCAGTTTAAGGTGAGTCTCCCAGGGCTCCCAGATTTGGCTGAAGATATCTGGTTGGCTTTTCATCCGAAAGACATAGTCTTCCATTGATTTAATGTAGTGCAGGTAGTCAACCACAGCCTGACATCTTGGAGGCTGCTGTTTCTTCCAGTTCCTGGCTATTAACATCTTGACAGATGTCAACAGGTAAACTAACAAGTATCTCTTGTGTTTCGGTATCTTTTTTACCCCAATATGCAGAAGGGCTAGGCCCAGAGTATCTGGCGTTGGGAGTTCTAGGGCCGCACAGGTCACAGAAGTCTTAGACCAAAGTGGGCGGAGTCTGTCACATGACCACCACACATGGAGCGGGGTGCCAATCTCGCCACACTCTCTCCAACATAGGGGTGAGTGTCCAGGGTACAGAGTCCGAAGCTTGGTTGGCACTAAGTGCCATCTGGTAATGATCTTAAAGTAAAGTTCGTACATTGTGACACAGTGGAGAGCAGATTTAGTCAACTGTATTGCCCTGGACCAGTCTAGGGACGTGTAGGTTAGTCGTAAATCAGTTTCCCAGGAGGTCATATGTCTTGTCTTTATAAGGGTGGGTGGCCCTAAAAGAGATTTGTAGTGAGCGGTAAGGGGCTTGTATAGTTGTAGGTTGGCTTTCCTTCTGATCTCCCAGATGGTGGGGGCCCTGATCTTATCGGTCAGGAATCCCCAGGCTTTCATAAGGGATCTAAGTCTCCTAAGATCAAATTCCAAGTGATGAGGGATGCCAAACCTGGCTATCATATCTTGGCTTGGGAGAAGATTCTCATTTAGGTAGAAGTCACTTAAAGAAATAATCTTGAGAGTCTTCCAGGGGGTGAGCCTGACATTAGGCAGCCCCTGCAAGAGTGACGTGACCGGGTGAATGGGGGATGGGTGCGGGGCTATCAATTGGTTGTGCCTCAGATGGAACCAGGCTGTTTGACAACTTTTGATGAGTTGGTTAGAGACAGGTATTCACAAAGCTAAGTGCTGGGGGACCCATAGCAAATCTGAGAGATCAGTGTATGCTGGTAGGGAAGCCTGTTCTAGCTCCCTCCATCTGGTGGGGGGTAGGGCTGGTCCCCACGCAGAAACATGTGAGATCATAGCCGCCTGGTAGTATAGTTGGACGTTGGGTAGGCTCAGTCCACCTCAGGCTACCGGTGCCTGAAGTGTGGCCGCCGCCACTCTCGGCCGCCTATTATCCCAAACATAGGAATTGAATAATGCTTGGAAGCCGTGCAGGATCCGCTCCGGTACTGGGATGGGGATACACCGCATAATGTAGGTTAACTTGGGGAGGATCATCATTTTTAGTGCAGCAATTCTGCCCATCCATGATATTTCCTTGTATTTCTTAGATTTCAACCTGGTCTCAACCCCCTTTAGCAGAGTAGCATAATTTTCCTGTATCACTGTGTCTTTTGCATGGGACAGGAAGACCCCCAAGTGTCTGATCCCGATTATTGACCACTTGAACGAATAAGATCGTCCAAGACATCTCTGTTCTGCCTGCCCGACATGTATCATGTAGGCCTCTGTTTTAGAAACTTTAATCTTGTAATTTGATATTCTGCCAAAGGTGTCAATAGTCTCCAGGAGGGGAGGCAGCGACTCTAACGGGTTCGTTAGGAAAAGAGTGAGGTCGTCAGCGAAGAGCGCCAACTTCTGAAAGGTTATCATGAATCTGAAGACCCTGAACTCTGGGATTTTCTCTGATTGCCTCCGCTAGCAGTTCCATCACCAACGCAAAAAGGAGTGGGTACAGGGGACACCCCTGTCTGGTCCCGTTACTGATGGTAATTTTAGGGGAACAAAAGCCCAGACCTTTGACCACAGCCATCGGAGAGGTGTAAAGGGCCGCGATAGCCATCCGGAACATTCAAGGGATCCCAAAATGCTCCAGGGTGCAGAACATATATTCCCACCCCACCCTGTCGAACTCTTTTTCTGCATCCATAGACAAGGTGAGGAGGGGCAGCCCCATATCCGCAGCTTCCATAAATATATTTAGTAGTCTGCGGGTGTTGTCTGTACTTTGCCTACTATTGAAGATTAATTATTGATTTTGGAATATAATATTTACATTAATAATAATAATAATAATAACTATTATTTATGAAATGATTTGCTTGTGAGAAAGACAGCTTAATATAACAACTTTATTAGTCACAGCACCCAAAATCTTAGATCACACGATATAATATTCTATGCTTCTTTATATGGTACCATTAATATGAGTTACATTAAATACATTACATAAAACACATTGACATAACTGCATACAATTACTTACATCAAATGCAAACAGACATAAAAACAACCTTATAGCTATAAAGTAAATAAGTGCATAATATAATTACCTCTGGGCCCAGTAAGAGGTTGCCTACTTGTCTCCTTTCTCTTTCCTCCTCTCTCTTCTTCTCCTCTCTACTCCTACATCTTATATACCTTTTAAATGACAAGCCTCTTCAGCTAATACTTCCCAAAATGGATAATAGTGGGTATCCATTTTGGCTTAGCCTTTGAATGTGATTGGTTAGTATAATTCTGAGATATGTTTTTGTATTTCTGCACTTCTAGCTATTTCTGACTTTTGAATAGCTGTTTCTTAGGCCACCAGTTGCGCTATTAATCATGCTCCTGACATGGCTTCTGGCCTGGACTTTATTTTAACTAAAGGAATTTATTGCTTTATTCTTGTAAATGAACAGGTGTGTTCTTGGGAAGTTGTAGTATTTGAAACACACACAAACACACATAAATATATATATATATATATATATATATATATATATATACACACACGCACACAAATATATATATACAATTTGATGATATTTAGCCAATTACTCATATTGTAACAGTCGCCCCCTTGTGGCCATGAGAAAATTTTTGATTGGCCACACCTTATGAGAGTAATTGCTTATGTCTCATTTCTGTTAATATTCTTAATTTCCTCTGCTGTTTCCTCATAATGTATCTAATATGAATTATCAATATGATTAGTGTGATAACCAAACACATTTGTACAAGTAGTAGACATTTCATCCCAATTTCCACCCATGAATTGGTTGTTGCTAGTTCAAAATCCCCATCATGTAATAGTTCATTAAGTTTTACATCTGCCTTCTCTATCATGTTGCTAATGTGCATGATATGAGTGTCTTTTCTTTCTAAAAGTTTTTCTAAATTTAAGGATAGGGAATCTATGTGCACATTGAAAATGGGAATGTAGTCCTCAGGATTGGGGATAGGATTGCTATCCAGTATATTTTCTTCGCCATAGACAGGTACAGGTGTAATTACAGTATTACCAATGGTAGTGTACTCATGTGGAGTGAAACAAAAATTTGGGTTAGATATTGGACACAACTGGCCCCCATAGAGATACTCCCTATAGTTTGTGACAATACAGTACTGTCCGTCCATATTGTATGTGGCCTTCACCATAGGAGTCCTCCATTTTGTTAGCTGTATAGGACATGTGGCTTGCTCTGGTATATAACTTGATCTTTTCTCAACTTGATCTTTTCCTGTTACAGCAAGGCTCATTACAAATGTCTTCTGTCTGTCATCTGTGGATAGTCTATCAGCTCTCTTTGCATCATAAGTTGCAGCTGCTGGGCTTGCCTCAGTATCCCGGATGTATGGATTCATCATACCATTCTGTTTCACGGCTTCTTTTGTGTTAACATTGTCATCCGAACTGTTAGCGTCTTTTGGTGCAACTGAGGGGACTGATCCTTTGTGCCTCTCATAGGGGTTACTCGCAGCATCTTGCTCAGTATTCATGGTGGATGGGTTGCTTGCCCCACCGGACTCTAGACCACAGACTGGAATGTCAACTTCAAAGACATTGCAACGACACAAGTACTGCTTTCCTTGACTGTGCAGCAGGCGGTGTGCAGTACTTTCCAGCTCCCATTTACTTGTATCAGAAGTTCAGGAAGGTTTAGTCGTTCTTTGTATACATTCTTCTCCAAGTATCCCACTGAATGAACCTTTGCCAGCTTGTTGAAGAAAGACTTGCTTGGATCAAAAACAGGAAGTGACATAGTGAAGGAAACATACAGAATATCATTCAATGAGCAGGATCCTGGCTTGCCACGACAATAATCAGCACCTCTATTTGGGTGTGGTATCACAATACCTAAATTTCTAATAGTGGAGGTAGGCAAAGGCCTACACCCAATTCCTGAAGAGCCTCTTACACTATTCACTCCACTCCTGTTATAGGATTGAGGACAATACCATCTAGTAAGATCCCTGTCTCTTAAGATGTCTGGGACTTTTCCTGATTGTATGTCTTTGACTACATTTGTGATTGTGATGAGGATATAACTACCATATGCAGTACAAATTATCTCTCTACCCCTCTGATTCATTGTTCTCTCCTTATTATTTAATTCAATGATCTCATTAATTTTATCTTGAGTTTTGGAGAACAATTCCGCAATATCATGCATATTATACACAGTGAATTTTTCCTCTTTAGCCAGACCCTCAATACCTTGCAGAACAGGTTTTAAAACATGTTGCCCTTCTTGCTGTTCAAAATTGCCTATGTGTCTACGTATTACTTCCAAATCAGCCCTATTCCAAATTGACATCCCAGATCCAAAAAGACCAGGGATGGTCCCAATGATCCCATCTAAAGTTTGGAGTTTTCTAGATCTAAAAATACCTTTTTGGGGAGGGCTGTCCCGTCCTGCAAATGGGTCTTGAGTTCTGCTGTGATAACTGGCAACAATATCTACTAATAAAGAAGCATAGAATAACGATACATTGGTATTTGCGCAGACTCCAACCTCTGCTATGTTCCATTTAGACAAATTTAAAACAATTGGCACATGCATGAACTGTACATTATTTAAAAGATTTCCAGGGATTGAGGTAGCAGTAAGCCCACTGGTTGGTCCTTCCTCTGTTTTTGGGCAGTCAGGGAAAATGGTGCTGGTAGGGGAAGAAAGTTCATTAATTTGAGTTGTTGTTATGGTACTTGTGGATAAAACTCTTGGGGACACCTTGAGAGTGAAGCTACCTGGAAAATATTGATCCATTGTTGCTGAAGGATTAATAAAACTGGGTATAGAGAGAATAAAATTATAGGCCCATCTGCCATTGTCTGTTATTTTAGCTTCTTTAATCATTATGGATCCGTTTTGGAAAACTTCTATTCTGTTTTTGTATTTCATTGAATTTCCAGGTTTACCATTGTCCCAAGCTTTGTTGTCTTTGTCAGCAGGACCCCACCAGGATACACGTTCACTTCCTGTGCCCTGCACGGCAATGGGAAGAATGACAGAGTCACCTTCATTACACTCAACAAGATTTTGTAGCTTTTGGATTGATATAATTGCTTTGCTGCTTATTGGCATGGATATGGTTACGAGCACGAGCAGAAACAGGATTCTTGTCATTCTGTAAAAGCAGAAAAAGAAATAAACAAAATTAGTTGTTTGCCTCCTCCCCTCTGAATGTTTTGAGCTGATTGGCATGGACCCATTTATCCTGTGTTTTATTTTTGTCTGTTATTCTCACTTTGTACACTGAGGGGCTTAGCTTGTCTATGATTACAAATGGCCCTCTCCATTTCTTAAAGAGACAATGGTCAGCCGGGCGAAATTCAAGAAGCATGACCTTGTCACCGACTTCCCAGCAACTTTCCCTCACTCCTTTATCGAATTGGGCCTTAGCCTTCTGATGGGCTTTTCCTAGCTGCTGTGCTGCAAACAAATGAATTTCCTTAAGGGCCTCTTCCAATTTAATTAAATACTGGTCTAATGATAATCTATCAATAGTAGGGGTATGCAAATCTACCCATAGGTGTTCTGGTAATCTCATTTGTCTGCCTGTCATTATCTCAAAGGGAGTTAGCTGTGTAGCTGAGGATGGTGTAGCCCTGATAGCCATTGGCACTAGAGGTAACAGATTATCCCAATTTTTTCCATTTATGTGTACAAATTTCCTAAGCATTGTTTTGATCTGTCTATTGGCTCTTTCTACTTGACCTGAGGATTCTGGGTGATATGGGATGTGGAAGTTTTGTTTTACCCCTAACATCTGTAAACATGTTTGCATTAATTTCCCAGTGAAGTGTGATCCCTGATCTGATTCCACAGACGTGGGTAAACCCCATCTAGTGAAGATCTGTTCAACTAGGATTTTAGCTGTTGCCTGTGCAGTGTTTTTCTTTACAGGAAATGTTTCTACCCATTTTGAGAAGAGGTCTGTAACTACTAGTATATATTTGTTGTTCCTAGCTGTTACAGGCAGAGGACCCATATAGTCAATTTGGAGGGCATTCCATGGGCCTTCTCTTCTTTTTAACCTAAGAGGGGCATTTACTTTTCTGGTTGGTGGGTTTACTTGGGCACAGACAATACAATTTTCACAATATTCCTGTACATCCTTAACCATATTTGGCCACCACCCCACTGTTTTAAGTCTCTGACCAGTTTTCTCTACTCCTTGATGGCCACCTATTGGAAGATCGTGAACTAGGTACATCATCTCTTTTCTGTAATCTTTTGGAACTACCCAAGTGACTTCATCTCCATTGTGAAGCAGAATGTTTTGATCCTTGGACAACTGTAGTGATTTTATGTGTCTAGCTAATATGTTTCCTTCTGAAATGTCCAGTACCTCATTTTTTAATCTCTGTATGATTTCATTGATCTCTGGGTCCTGTTTTTGTATTTCTGATATGTCTGGTGTGTCAGTTTCTGAAGTTTTTGTAAATGCACATACAGGGGCACATGTGTTTATTGTATTTGTCTCTGGAATTTGCCATATCTCCCCCCCTTGTGCCCCTTGTTTAGCTAACTGGTCTGCAGTATGATTTTGTTCGTAATAAGGTGAGTGAGGTGAATGACTTTTTACTTTACATACCCATGGTTGTTGTGCTAGACTCTTGGCTAAAGAGACAATGTATTGTAGGAGGTGTGCATATTTTAGAGGAGTTCCATCAGAGGACATGTAGTGATGTGTATGCCAGAAGGGCAGAAATTCAGTTAAAGCATTGCAAACCCAGGCCGAATCTGAGAATATTATGATTTCATTAGATTGCCCTTGGAGTAGTTCCAGAGTATGTGCGATTGCTGCTAGTTCAGCATATTGTGCTGATTTAACATTACATGACCTGTACACAGACTGTGTCAGGTCCTCCCCAAAAATGTATATACCAAAACCAGCTACTGGGGACCCCTGATCATAGAAACATGAGCCGTCAGTGAATGCTTGGGTGGCTTGTGTTGGGACAGAGGTATCTAGGGAGAATGCTTTAAAAAATGATTCTGCGGCAGTAATGGGAAGAATGTCACATTCATGTGGCACACCTTGGTAAAGAAGACCATGGGCAGGGACTGATGGGTTTGTGCTTGCTTTTACAGTTATATCCCTATCCTGCAGTAATAGGGCCCAATGTGCAAGTCTGGCATTAGAGACGTTACCATCTTTGATTCTATCTGTCAGAAGGAATCTGGTTGGTGTGTGGGTAGAATGTAAAATTATTGGATTTAGCCCTATGATGTATGTGAAGTTTTTAACTGCCCAAAAGGTGGTAAGGAGGTGTTTTTCGCAGACAGAATATTTTTGTTCCACAGGAGACAGGGACTTGGAGGCATATGCAACGGGCCTCTGTTGTCCATGTACTTCCTGAGCCAAAACAGCAGACATTGAGGTGTCTGATGATGCTGTCTCTATGTGGTATGGTAACTGAGGGTTTGGATTGGCTAATGCTGGTGCTTTAGCAATTGATTCCTTTAGTGTGTGTACTGCAGTTGTGTGCTCTTGTGTCCATTCCCAAACAACATCTTTTTTTAAGAGGTCATAAAGGGGTGCAGCTATGTTAGCGAACTGGGGAATGAAATTTCTTGAGTAATTTACCAGTCCTAGGAAGGACCTCAGGGTCGGTACACTGACTGGGAGGGGTAGTCGAAGGATGGTTGTTACCTTATCTGCTGCTATGGTTCTCCCGTCACATGTGACTTTAATTCCCAGGAATTATACTGATTCCCTGAGTATCTGTGCCTTTGATGGATTACACTTCAAACCTTCATTTTTGAGGATGCTCAGGAGTTCCTCTAGTAGCTGTAGATGCTGCTCCTTGGTGCTTGTCGCTAGTAGCAAATCATCTACATACTGCAATAGATTCTTAGGTGAAGAAAAATTAGCCAAAATGTCTCTCATTTTTGCATGGAACAGTGAAGGTGAATTATGAAATCCTTGAGGGAGACAGGTGAAGGTATAGCTTTTGTCCAAGAATTTAAATGCAAATTTGTACTGGCATATTGGAGAAAGTGGCAGTGACCAAAATCTATTACTTATGTCTAAGGTACTGTACCATTTATGTTCAGGCCTAAGCATTTTCAAGACATCAGGAGATGATGCAACAGTGGGAGCACAACTAGGTGTGACATTGTTGAGTTTTCTGTAATCTATTGTTAATCTCCAGGACCCATCTGGCTTTTTAACAGGCCAGATTGGAGAATTATTTGTTGAAATGCATGGTCTGATCACACCCTGTTCCAAAAGTGATGTGATAGTTTCTTGTATGAAACTTACAGCTTCTTCTGGGAAACTGTATTGCTTTTGAGGAGGGGGATCAGGACCATGAACCTCAATCATTGTGTTAATTCTCCCACAATCATGCTTGTGTTTTGCAAATGCATCATAGTGTCTTTCAAGTATGGGTTTTATCAAAGTTATATCTGGGTGATCCTTAAACATTTGTAAAATGTCGTATGTGGCATTGTTTGGTTTTACTGCTGCAATTGCATGTGAATCTGAAATTACCACAGTTGCCCCCAATGAATCAGTACAACTTTGTAATAACACCAGGTTAGTAAAATCAAGCATGCATGCATTTGGTACAAGAAAGTCAGATCCCAGAAGATTAGTTTCATTTGGTAGTGAGGCTAAGGCAAAGGTTTGTGTGACATTGAGATTTCCTATCTGTATGTCTAATGGTTTTGATAGCATTGTGTCCACATTATTTCCAGCAAAACTTTGCAGATGTATTAGCTTCCCTGATGACAGAGATGAATTATGTGGTTGTTTGGTATTCAGAATAGATATGGCTGCCCCTGTGTCTATTAACATTGTACATTGATAGCCCCCAACTTGTGCTGACACCTGTGGACGTCCACATTTATCTAGTGTGATTGGTGCTATTATTGTTGGGGCCATTGATTGTCAATTCACACTATTTTGAGGAGTAGATGTTTGTTGAAGGGAATTACTGTTGTCTTTTTGCAAATATTCCTATGTGTGGTGTACCCTATTTGGTGTTCTTGCATTGTAGTAATGATTTCCTTGTCCTAAGCCCTGCATTAGGTATTTTCCTCTGAGAGGTCTACCCCTAAAACCTGATTGATTGGTCCTATACCAATGTGGATTGTATGGAGTGTTCATTTCTCCTGGGGGATATGGGCCTTCCACCACTGTATTTTGGTTCCCAGTTTGTAAAGATGCCACCCTTTTTACCAGGTACCTATCATTCCTGTCCTGTAGTCTGCGTTGTTTATTTGCTTGCACTGCTTGAAAAGATCTCTGCATTAATTCTACAATCTTTGTATAGCTATGCTTTCTTGGATCTATTAGGTGTTCACATTTACTTTTAATTAATGGGTGAGAATTTTGTAAGAGGAGGCTTTTATATTCTGGGTCATTTCTGTCTACAGCCCTGCCATTGCCAATATGATATGCTGCCCACAGTCTATTAGCATATACAAGGGGGTTTTCCTCATTGTGTTGTGTTATTTGACAGGCTAGCATTATACCTACAGCTGAGGGATGCATGATTTTCTGTAGTTCCTCAACAGATTTTTCATACCTGCCTTTACCTTCCTTAATAACATCAGGTAGTGCACACCAAACATTCATATCTATAGTTAGTTGTAATACTTTAACTTGATCTGAGGGATTGCTTACTCCTAGTAATTCACATCTTTGTTTAACAGTAGCTGCATGTGATGTTATATGCTCCCCTGTACTCATTTTTCCAATTGAGTCTGCTACTCCCATAAGTGTCTTGAGGGGCTGTGTGGGGTGTCTAATTTGGGGATGTGTGGAATGTACGGCTTCCCCTGCACTGTTAAAGCCTTGTAAGGTTTCTCCACTATCTAAAGTTGAGAAAGTGAGTGGTTTGAATGACACAGGGGTTACATGTGTTGTCATTGCCTCATCAGTGTCCTGTTCCTGATCAATGAATATGGAGCATTCCCCATTGACTATATCTCCCATGGCTATAGGCACACTGAAATCCTGATTATCTGTGTCTTCTTGTACCCAAGTGTAATCTCCTGGAGAGTATTCTAAATCATGTGTACCCATTTCATATGCACATACTGGAAATGGTGCAGTGGCTGCAGTGTTGTTAAAATGTATTCTGTCAGTAGCTGCTTTCTGTCCATTAAGAACTGAAATTTGTTGCAGCAGCTGTTTTTCTTTTTCTTTACAATGGGCATGGTCAATTATGTTACCCTTTTTAGTTTCAATTAACTGATCTTGCAAAACCTTATAAGCACTTACAATATCATTCCTTTCTGTTTTGGTCTCTATTAGTGTCCTTTCAAGTTCTGACACTTTGGTTTGTGCACATTTTAGTTTGTGTGTTGCGTCCTCTTGAGAGGTTTTAAGCATTTGATTCATAATATTAAGGGATTGTATCTGTGTTTCTAAATCTTCCCTTTTCTGTTGTTAAATTTTGACACAGCTTAAGGCTGACTCCAGCTGTCTCTGGTGTTGTTCTAAATTAGCATTAATTGCCAGGCATGCTGCATAAAGACCTGCAATTGCCATGCCTTTTTGTTTATTTTTATTTTTAGTTACACTTTTTTCATTTTTAAACAATTCCTGGACATAAGTCCAGGCATTTTCTTTCTCTTTGGCATCTTTAGCAAATTCTGTGCTTTTATGCTTAGTGATATATGAAAGAATAAAACTTTCTAATTCTGACATTATTTCCATATTTTTTTTTTAATTTTTTTTTTTATGTATATATTTATTTATTTACTTTGTTTAAACAAAAGTAATTCCCTTTTTTTTTTTTTTTTTTTGTTTGTTTGTATATCCTCCCCAGTAAGTTGGCCGGCACTTAAAGGTTCTTCTAATATACTATGCTTTAAAATATTATTTGGGAAATTTTAATTTTCAGTGTAGATCCTCTCCCTTATGTTCACTAGTCGTAAGGGTTACTCTAATCATACACTTTTTAAACAAAGAACTATATTGTGATTTTGTTAGCGTGGGGTAGGTTTTAAAACCTTTCCTTCATCTAATATCCTATCCGTTAGGTTTTCTTCCTTACCGAGATAGGCGTTGTTCAAAATTATGCTTCATTTCTCACAGACAAATTTTTTTATTAGAACAGTTTCAAAACAGCAAATCACATAATATACAATACTTTAGGCCTATATATATTTATGCAATAGTAATTGTTTTATTTCAAGGTGATAATTTAGCTTATGTCCACAAGATTTTAACTATTTATTTACATAGCTTCCTGTGGCTCATTGGAAAAATTAACAATTCAATACTAATTAATCCAGAAGTATATACTTACAGTACATGACCATGCATGATATAACTATATAAATTCTGGCTTATTGTTTTAATTAGAGGGGCCACAATACAATATTTCTATAGTATGGGACTAGATATTTCTATATCAAAGCAACATGTTGCTTACAAGTAAAAATGACTAGAATTTTATTCCACACAAAGGTGTGACTATTGCAGAAACATATATAAATGTATATTTAAACCCAAATATTGTATTAAAATAAATATTATAACCAAATTTAATCTGTGAGGATTCTTTGAATAGAAGTAATTGTTCAAAAAAGATATAACTTACTATTAGAACAATAAGCAGAATATGCAATGATTCAGTTATTGGTGCTGACTGACTAACAGCCTAAAACATCTAATAGCCTCATCATATGTATAAAACATACATGCCGGATCTTATACCTTAATGGACACGACAAGTTCTAATACCCGAGTGGTCGCCAATTATTGAAGATTAATTATTGATTTTGGAATGTAATATTTATATTAATAATAATAATAATAATAACAACTATTATTTATGAAATGATTTGCTTGTGAGAAAGACAGCTTAATATAACAACTTTATTAGTCACAGCACCCAAAATCTTAGATCACACGATATAATATTCTATGCTTCTTTATATGGTACCATTAATATGAGTTACATTAAATATATTACATAAAACACATTGACATAACTGCATACAATCACTTACATCAAATGCAAACAGACATAAAAACAACCTTATAGCTATAAAGTAAATAAGTGCATAATATAATTACCTCTGGGCCCAGTAAGAGGTTGCCTACTTGTCTCCTTTCTCTTTCCTCCTCTCTCTTCTTCTCCTCTCTACTCCTACATCTTATATACCTTTTAAATGACAAGCCTCTTCAGCTAATACTTCCCAAAATGGATAATAGTGGGTATCCATTTTGGCTTAGCCTTTGAATGTGATTGGTTAGTATAATTCTGAGATATATATTTGTATTTCTGCACTTCTAGCTATTTCTGACTTTTGAATAGCTGTTTCTTAGGCCACCAGTTGCGCTATTAATCATGCTCCTGACATGGCTTCTGGCCTGGACTTTATTTTAACTAAAGGAATTTATTGCTTTATTCTTGTAAATGAACAGGTGTGTTCTTGGGAAGTTGTAGTATTTGAAACACACACAAACACACATAAATATATATATATATATATATATATATATATATATATATATACACACACACACACACACGCACACAAATACATATATACAATTTGATGATATTTAGCCAATTACTCATATTGTAACACTACCTTGGATAAACCCCACTTGGTCCAAATGGACCAGTGAGGGCAGGTGTTTCTCGAGTCTGGTTGCCAGGACCTTAGCATAGACTTTCACGTCCACATTAATTAGTGAGATAGGCCGGTAGCTCTCGCAGAGCGTGGGGTCCTTACCCTCTTTGGGAATGGTCAGAATACTAGCCTCCAGGAATTCGGGAAGGAAGACTCCAGTTTCCATAACCTCCTGATAAAGGCGAAGTAAAACAGGAGATAGCAGGTGAGCAAAAGTACGATAGAATAGACCCGTGAACCCGTCAGGACTCAGCGCCTTATGAGGTTTTAAGGCAGGGATGGCTGTCTTGATTTCCTCTAGGGTAAGCGGGGCAGTCAGGTCATCGACCGAATCTGCGTCTAGGGAGGGAAGGTCTAACTGCGCCAGAAACTGCTGGGTCGCCACTCTATGGGCGTCAACTCCCAAAGATTCATTTTTTAGGTTATATAGGGAGGTGTAATAGTCAGCAAATGCCCTCCCTATTTCCCTTGGTGAGTGGACTGCGCCCGTTGCTGTAGAGATCAAAGGGATTCTAGCCTGGACCGCACGGTCCCTAAGCTTACGAGCGAGCAATCTATCAGCCTTGTTTCCTTTATAAAAGTATAACTGCTTGAGTCTCAATAGATTTGCTTGGACACAAAGCTGCTCTCTCTTATTGATCTGATCTCTAATAGTGCCTACCCGATCGGTAAGGGTGGACGTAGGGGTGTTTTTGTTGCTCATTTCAATTTGCCTCAATTCAGCATATAATTTTGCGAGGGGGATTTTGTTCTTAGCTTTCAACATTGCACTTTTTTTAATAAAGTGCCCCCTAAGGTAGGCTTTAAATGAGGCCCACAAAATTTCCTGGCTCGTGTCTCCCGTATCATTATGTCTCAGAAAATCTGAGATAGTCTCAACAAGTTGGGGGATTTCCCCTTCTGAGAGGAACTGATCTGGTAGTTTCCAGGAGGGTCTGCTGTCGGGGGGGCGCAACATCAATCACCTAGCACTAACCTGGTCATGGTCAGACCAGGGGCATGGTCTTATACGTGGGGCACAGAATTGGTCCAAAGTCCAAGAATCACAGAGCAAATAATCAATCCTAGAGTAGGAGTTATGTGGTTTGGAGTGATGGGTGTAGTCTCTGTCAGTTGGGGCAAGGCAGCGCCAGATGTCATAGAGGCCATGCTGGTACATGAGCTTGCGCAGTGCGTTGGATTGGGTATTGAGATTTCGGTCAGTAAGGCATGCTTTAGGGGTCTTTTTGTCTAGAGTGGGGTCCCAAACCAAATTCAGATCCCCTCCTATCAGCAAGTGGCCCCTCCTAACTTCCCCCAGTCTCCTTAAATTTTTTCTCAAGAATGGTATCTGTTTAGCTTTTGGGGTGTAGATGGAGGCTAAGGTATAGAGTATTCCATTTAGGGTGCAGATCAAAATCAAGTATCTACCCTCAGGATCACGGTCAACATATTCTATAGCACAACAGACATCCCTGTGAATCAGGATCTCTACTCCTCTCTTTTTCTCAGTGAAAGAAGCCGTTTCACAAATGGGGTAGTGAGCCGGGTTACGGAATGGTCTAACTTTTTTGTCCCAATGTGTCTCTTGGAGGAACACAATATGTAGTTTGTGGGAGTTCAAAAAATTAGATAGGAGGCTTCGCTTAGTAGGGGAATTTAATCCCTGAGTATTAAGGGTGGCCACAGTAATGGGTGCCATGGGGCCAGAAGGGTCTAAGTCTCCTATGGGCCAAATAAGGGGGGGGGGGGGGGCAGGGAGGGAATGACTAGGTATGGAGCAAGGAAAAGAGAGGGAGGGGAAGGGATGAGTAAAGTATGAGGGGGGGGGTGAGCTTTACTTGTTCTCTACAGTCCGTATGTGGTGCTGTGGGAACTGTCAGGGTGTGTATTGATGTGTATATTACACTATCTCAATGAGTGCTCTTACTAGCAATAGTAAGAGATCACAACTATTAGGGTGGGGGGGAGGCCCGCGTGCGAGGCCTAACCCCAGTCAGCCATTTTGGCTCATGCTTCAAGTCTTAACTAATGTCGGGTTTCTCCTATCTGTGTCTTATATGTCACACTACCTATAGTGTGTGATGAACCTCGTGCAGCAAGAACATAATTCAGCAAAAAGAAAACATTATCAAATTACAATATACTTGAACATGTTATTAAAACAGTAAACAAACAACAATCGATGGTAATAATGCTGTCTTGGCGAATCAACACATGTATGACACTCTAATGTGGTAAGGGAAGTATGGAGAAGAAGAAACCAGATAGTAAAAAGTACTGAAATTATCCATGCTTGGTCATTTAACTAGCATTAAGGGAAGGGAGATAGCTCCAGAAGGGGATATCTAAACCTTCAAAGGGGAGTATGGCAGCTCCCTACACAGTGTGTGGGATAAAGTGCTGAACAAGGAGGGACTCATGTTGTGTGAGACTCAGCAGTAACACTGCATGTAGACAGGGTCTTGCCTGATTGCAGTGAATGTTTTTTCTGGGTGCTACCCACTCTTTGGGGGAGAGGTCGCCACTCAGGGGCCAAGGCTCTCAATCCTTTGGTAGTGTCTTTGTGATGCTGGGTATCAGGTGGATCCGGCGGCAACAAATCCCACCTTTGCATGAGTTCTCTGGCTTGTTGCGGGGAAGAGGGCAACTTTACCTTTTATTTAGCCCTTACCCTTTATGTGAAGACTTCAGTCGAGCTAACCCGACAAAATTTAGTTTGCACTCGTGTGGTCACATTTAATTTCAACTTGTAATACGCTTGCAAGTTAGCACAAGTGCGATATTTCTATATTGCGCGCACTAACGTTAGCGCGCCACTTGTAATATAGCCCAAAATTTTTAATGTGTATAAATAGTGCCTTTTATATGCATGATTAAGTTTTTTTGCATTTACTATCCTTTTAAAGTATTTTAAATTCAATCTTCAGTTACAGATTTGTTATAGTCTTACTGTCTTCTTGCTGATATCTCCAATTATCCCAGAAATAAGCATGCGATTGTACATTCCCTCGTGGTATGTTTATAAATGAGGTATAGGTTAAAAAAGCTTTCATCCATTCTTTTGAATGGTAAAGAAGTTTGGTTATGAAACGTTCCCATTTTGTTAAATACAATTTCTGCCAGTATTTCTTTCTCTTTTAAATAAACTGTCCATTTACATTCTTTATACTCTTCCTTCTAATATTAGGAGGGTACATTTTATAACAAAACATGTTAACGGAACATCAACACCTATTGCTTTTGAGTAAAAATAGTGCTTGCCCTATGTTCTCTATTAGGTTTTCATTAAAATGATGTCAATTAGCTGGTTTAAGCAATTTGCAGCATTTTGAAGTTAACCTAGTCTGCAGTATTACTTTTTGGCATCTTTTGAGAATCTGAGTTAGTGATGTCGGGTGGACATAATTCGCAACAGTGAATCATGTCTGCCTGGCACTTGGTAAATTGACCCCTAAATGTTTTTTTTAATAATTTGTAAATAAATTGTATGTAGTTTGAGCTAATTTGGCAAGTAAAACAGGCCAATAAACTTTTGATACATTAATATAAAATGTGTTTGTTATGTATTCAAAGGCCCACTTCCAAAATTGTACAACACGGCCACTTCGCCACTAGTCACATAACATCTTCTGATAAATGCCCAAATGCCTTATAGTTTACCACACAGCAAATGTGTTCACCATTGTCAGCACTCTTTGAAACATTTGGTTATGGAGTTCAACTAAGTAAATTGAGAATGCGTTATTTAACTACACATGCTATTTTTTCCGATCCAATCCAATCCAATTCTTGTCAGATAAATTGTTGTTAAAATATTCTGATATGCAGGAAACTGAGATCTACATACCCAGGTTTTCTCTGAGCTTTGAAATGCTCAACATTATGCGGAAACATAGGAACATAGAATTTGACGATAGATAAGAACCAAAAAACCCATAAAGTCTACCCATTTTGGAATTATTTTACAATCCCTGCATTTACATTTGGAAATGTATTCCATGAATCCACCACCCTTTCTTTAAAAAATGCTTTCTCTTGAATATGCTACCCTCTAACTTAAGATTGTGACCCCTTGTTTTGGTATTTCTTAAGTTCTTTCAGTTTCCATTTTATTAAATGGACAGTAATGTCCAAACTAAACTTTCATGATTCAGATAGGGCATAATTTTTTTTTTTTTTAATAATAATTTTTTATTTTACATCAGCATTACATCAAAAAAAATTTTTTTCCAGAATCAACATTGTCAATAGAGTTTTACATGCACTTTTAACATCAGAACCCAACTCAATTTATCCTACATAAATAAGGCTCCTTATAATCTGAACTGTATGCAATCAACTTTTTTTTCAGGAGTTATCATTGTTCAGAGAATTTTACATCTTACTGTGAATAGCTAATAATATGTACTGTTTGTTCACATGAGCCATATATATAACATTGTGCTCACACAAGTGGAGTTATTTCAGAGTCTGCACTAATTACCTGATATGCAAGTCTGTCAGAAGATCTGAGATAAGGAGTCAGACTGCAGAAGCTTAGATACAAGGTAATCATAGAGGTAAAAAGTATACTAATATAACAGTGTTGGTTATACAGAACTGGGGAATGGCAAATAAAGGGATTATCTATCTTTTCAAACAGTAACATTTTTGGTGTTTATTGTCCCTTTAAGTCACTTAATATATTTAAAGCGTTCTATAATATCACCTATTTCTCTTCTCTCCTCTAAGCTATACATATTTAGATGGCAGAATCTTTTTTTGTATGTTTTATATTTTAGACCATGTACTATTTTAGTAGCCCTCCTTTGGACAGTTTCTAGTTTATTTATATCTTTCTGAAGACATGGTCTCCAGAACTGTACATAATATTCTAGATGAGGCCTAACTAGTGATCTGTAAAGTGGCATAAGAACCTGCTATTTCTGCTACTAATACCTGTCCCAATGCAACCAAGAATTCAATTGGCCTTACTGCTGCATTACCTACCACATTTTAAATAATCTAAAAATAATAATTCCCAAGTCCCGTTACAGTCAGTAATGTTCCATTGAGACTATAATTGTCCTTTTGATTTTGTATCCTATATCTAAAATATTTTGCTCTTGGTAATATTACGTTTTAGATCCCATTTATTTGCCCATTCGTCTAGCTTTTTAATATCCACCCCCCTGGAACATCAACTCTATTACACATTTTTGTATCATCACCAAACAAGCACACCTTTCCCTGGAGCCCACTTCCAATATCACTAATGAACATGTTAAACAAAAATGGCCCAATAACTGACTACACTAGTAACTGACACTTCATTTGAATGTACTCCATTCATTGAAACCCTCTGCCTTCTATCCTTAAGCCAGCATTCTACCCACTTAACAATCTTAGCATTTACTCCAAGGCAATACATGTTGTGAATAAGTTAATGGTGTGGGACAGTATCAGATGCTTTACTAAAGTCTAGATACACTGCATCTACAGCTAATCCCAGATCTATTAATTTTAAAGAAATCAATGATTAGTCTGACAGGATCTTCCAGCAGTTAAACCATGCTGTCCTTTGTCTTCTAAGTTGTGTGTCTGAAGGTAAGATACAAGTCTATCCATTAATTTCCCTGCATTTGATGTCAAACTGACAGGCTTATAGTTAGCAGAATCTTCCCTACTACCCTTTTTTCCAGTCTTCTTAGAACAACTCATGTTCCAGGAACAGTCCAGCACTTTTATATTAAATATCTAATGTACATATCATTATAAAAAAAAATACTTTCTAATATGTTCCATTTATTGCTTCAATTTTAAGATAAATCGTTCTGAATAAAACATTTTTTCCAGTGTTTTTAAGCCTTGCTGTAGCTACTGCTTTTAATCATATTAATATACGACCATGTGAAGAAAATGGTTCAACTGGTCAAAATATTTCCAAGGATGACAGCTGGGGAATTACAGAAGTTAGTTGTGTCTTGGGATCAGAAAGTCTCCAAAATTACAATCGGACAGCACCTACATCACCACCAGCTGTTTGAAAGGGTTTCATGAAAAAAACTTCTACTCTCATCCATCAACAAACTCAAGCATCTTCAGTTTACCAGACACTACTGTAACTTCAAATGGGATTGGGTTGTATGGACAGATTAAACCAAAATAGAGCTTTTTGGCAATAAACAGCAGAGGTGAGTTTGACTCACACAGAGAGGTAGCCATATGGAAAAGTACCCCATGCCCATGGTTAAATATGGTGGTTCTTTAATGTTTTGGGGTTGTTTTTCTGCCAGAGGACCTGGACATTTTGTTAGGCTACATGGCATCATGAACTCTATCAAATATCAACAGATCTTATATGAACACTTGATTGCCTCTGCCAGAAAGCCTAAAATGGGCAGTGGTCAAACTCAACACAGAAATGGTTTACTGACCACAAAATCAAAGTCCTGCCATGGCCATCCCAGTCACCTGACTTGAACCCCATAGAAAACCTGTTTGTCGGGTGAACTAAAGAGGAGAGTCCACTAGCTTCAACCTCAACATTTGAAGGATATGGAGAGATACTTTATGGAGGAATAGTCTCAGATCCCTTGCCATGTATTGTCCAATCTCATCAGGCATTATAGGAGAAGACTCAGGGGCCTATTTATTAATGTGCGAGCGGACATGATCCGATATTGTGGATCATGCCTGCCGCACATCGATAAATGCCGACAGCATTGGTTCAACGTCGCCCCCTGCAGATTTGCAGCCACTAGCAGGGGGTGTCAATCAACTCAATCGTATTGGATCGGGTTGATTTTCGGCGATGTCTCAGAGCAGGTGGACAGGTTATGGAGCAGCCAGAAACATGGGGCTAACCAATTTTCCTGTATGTGAAGAACATTTGAATGTGAAATATTTACAGTAAATACACAGTAAACACGTAAAATATAATTTTGTAATTATAATTTAGACTTATATATGTATATATATATATATATATATATATATATATATATATAAAATATAGCCCTTTGCTGTCAAATACATGGCCATATACCATATATCTTTGAACCCTTATAAATATATTTTATTAATATTTATGTGAATAATTGTTATCAGATAGTGTTTATATGACTGTGACAGTATATTTTAATGTATTTATGTTGTGTTTGGTACAACCTTTATCACTAATCCTAACTCGATGAGCGTTAAATTTGATTGTGTTCTCATGTTCGTGTTTACTTTTAACTTGTAATAGGTGCGCTAACGTTAGCATGTCACTTGAATCTAGCCCATAGTGTGTAAGCTGTCAGAGTACCTAAACCTAAAATATTCTTGTCTGATGACTACCATATTGACAGAATCATCTTGTAAATATCAAAGTGAACAGAGCAAAGGTAATGATAGTGTTCTGCTATCAAGGCTTGCTGAACTTGGGATTCAATGCAATGAGAGAAGGGGATTCCATTTTTTTCAGAGATGTGGAAAAAGCTGTTTGGCCCTATTGGCCAGGGCATGAAGCAGTCTGCCTTTTAACTTGGAATATAGCTTAGGGGGTCATATTGAAAATGAAGAAGGTATGGTTATCATGTATTTTACTATTAAGTACGATAGTAATGTGGTTTATAATGTTTCTACTGAACACATGAATGACCACACAGGACCACCAGATATGAAACATGGTACCTTTTTCTTTACACCCTCTCCAGCTTAAGTCTGTACCTCCAGGGAGTGAGAACAAAAGGGCAGCAATAGGAACTGCAGTGCTAGGGAGTAAGGATATAGAGTAAGAAGCACAATTGGCTGGCTAAGAAATGTGGTCTCATATTTTTATTTTAATTAAACATAAAAGAGTCAGTTGTATGTAGGCTGTGGACATATAACCATTCAGGGTTCATTTTTTTTTATTGAGGTAGATAGCAGGTTGCCATACAGTCTTACATTTGAGTATATCAGACCATTCTTGTATAGATGCCAATATATTCCATCTTGTATACAAGAGTTGTGATATATAGTATAGTGTTATAAAGCTTACACAATATAAAAATAAAGAATACAACAATATACATCATATATGGCAAAACACAGAAATATGGAAAAACTTTCCTGGTCATCAACATATCAGTTTGTAAATAAGCAGCAGGTATTCTCAACATCAAACCTCTTTTATAGATAAACCGACAGTCTGCCATTGTAGTAAATGGCCACTCTTGGGGCATGACCATTAAGAATGTAACTAGATGGGAGAACTGATGTAAAGTTTACAGGGATGGGGATATACTTAGATAACCAGGGGCGGACTGCAATATATTAGGACTAGCAATAGGTGGTGTGTGTGTTTAGATAAAGATCATTTTTGGTTTTGGATATTGGTTAGTGAAAGAATTAGAAGTTATAGAGTATCACATAACCTGGGAAACTTTTTATAGGCAGTTGCCTCTATGGTAAAATGTTCCCTTTTGATAATAGTTTAGGAGAATGAATCGTAGGATATATTTTCCTGTGTTTACAATGTAAACAGTATTGAGGGGAGGCGGAGTTATTAGCAAGAAATTTGAGCTCTTAATGAGAAAAGGGCAATGAGGAAAATTAGGGTGCTGAGTAGCATGACACAAGTAGAATTATAGCTCTTCAGCTATAAACATAGTCTAATACATCAGGTACAGACCCATGTATTAGACAAACATTTTAGAATAAGCTCTGGGATAGCTCTTAATTTACAACATTATATATACTAAGGTACTGGTTGATAAAAAGCAGAATTTGTATATGAGGCCCCTCCTCCAGAATAGTGTATCACAAAATATAAACTATGCATTGGGTGCGAAAATTTAGAGCCACAATTATCTAACTGGTAGTAAATATTAACTGTGTGCCAGCTGAATGGTGTTAGGGACTCTTATAGAGCAAAGTATATTGGAGCCTGTATTAGCTTAGGGCTAAGATTTAGCCTCACCTACCATATTTTACAAGAAAGAGAAATTTATATTTTGCAAGTACTGGAGCCAGCATGGTACCGCAACTAGATTTATATGTGTTAAGCAGTAGAAATATCAAATGTACCAGTATGGGACTATAACCAGAATAGCTAATTGAATGTACAGACTCTTGCATCTAGCTTCCAAATACCTCAGCAAAGTAGGTTTGAGACTAAAGCTAACAACTCCACCTATTATGTGACATTGGAGACTAAATATCTCAGAAAACATATGAGTACTAAATGTCTTAACAATAGATTTGAGGCTAAAGCCAACAATCCTAAACATTGGGTGGCAAAACAGAAAACGTTCACAACAAAGTTTAACCATGAGAAATAACTTGAAACGGCCCTATAGATTTGTAATGAACTTGTGATTTAAAATACTCAGCTAGTGCTTTGAGTTAGCTTGGATTCAAATGCTAGGTAGTGCTTGTAGTATTAGGAGGCAGAGAAAGTTACCGCACTGGGGGAATGATGCAGTCACTTTCCGATAGTGTACATTATCCTACCCTACTCCAGTGTTCCAAAATTCCTGTTTCCAGAAAGTTACATAGGGTGCATTTAGGTCTTGTAGGACTAATCCTCCAAACTCTTCAGAATATAATTCTTTTAAGAGGGCCAAGGCATTGGATCTCGCTTTGTCAGGCAAATGCCTATATGTGGCCAAGCAGTTAGGGCCCATCGCTACCGGCTTCATCTTGTTAGATTGTTGAACTGGATTGCCCTGCAGATCCCTCTGTGAGTCTGCCAAACTTTCAATCTTTTGGACTGCGTGATCATCAATCCGACATCGGAGATCAGCTGCATCCCAAGAGGTGGAATCAACCCATCTTGACTCAATGTTCCCAACTTCTTGTCCTTGCTGTTCCGTGAACATCTGCTCCTCCGGGAACTGTTTATCTAAATCTCTGTTTATCTAAATTCCTCCTCTGGCGTAGTCGTCAACAGCACTGAGTCTAGGTTTCGAAGCAGGGACTCTTCAAAGTCTGCTAAAAGGGTCTGTAGTGCTTGCAAGATAGTTGCCATGATGGGAGGTAGAGATAGTGATATGGAGCAACCTTAGCGATTTGGAGCAACCTTAGCTGACCCTTTACCACGCACACAAAACAAATCCAAAATCCAATCTCCCTCTTGTAGTACTAACTATACTGTGGTTTTAACAATTGAACCTGTTTCTCCAAGTAGCCTCAAATACTCTGCATGAATTAAGAGTTTCACAGTTTTACAGTTGCAAACATAATCAGCTTACAATCAGGATCTTGCAGTATCCTGTAAAATTTATTTTAAATATTCTTAAAAAATCCTGTCAGGATTAGCATGATTACACCTATATATAAAGTATTCTATCCTGTGGCTGACATAATAACCAGCTATAACCTCACTTCTGGGCCGCTGCAAAATGTCTCTGGACCAAAAGTAAATAATGATCATAATGTACTTCCTTAATTTTTGTCACTTCCAACAAAAACTGTAGCACATAAAGACACATAAGTAGTAGCCAATAGTATTGCATTGCCAAACACACAATAATATTGAACCCTTCCACCACTCATGTCCCTTATTCATTTATAAAAAATACTGCTTGCCATATAAAATCAAAACAGAACAGAGAGGGTGCTATATCAGAGTGCAGTTAATATTGTGATAGTGATACAAATAAGTAAAATATGTTACAATAGTCCCCAAGGTAAGATGTTGTGCAACAACTATGCAGTCCTGTACCTCTTCGCAGGGAAGAAAAAGGTTGAAGGTGTCTGCTCTCCTCCTTACAGGAAACTCCAGAGGGTACTAAAAAGCAAAAAACATGGAGGGGTGCCTCATGTGCAGATCAACCAATGGAAACAGATCCAAATAATAATAATAGTGTAGCCAAATGGGTACTCACATTTAAGGAAAGCATCCTAATGTGCTAGCAGCAGCAGACTGATAACTCAGGGTGTATCAGCTCACCCTCTCTTGGTAGCAGCAACTGACCAAGGGCTTGCTTCCATTGAGTTGTTAAAAATGAAGCCGTAAGCTACCGAAGTGGCCGACAGCTAAAAGTAATTTACGGCTCCATTTTAGTACCAGGTTTCCATTGAAATATTTTGTGCATTGGGTGCAGTCGCTCTTTTTGTGTAGCTGTAAGTTAACGTTGTGCTAACGCTTCCATCTGACGGCGGATTTCTTGAAAATCAATTAGTTGCTAAGTTAACCTGACCTTATGCTATAGAATTTACATTTAACGTCTGTGCTCTTTACCTGTGATCACCTCTCAAGAAAAATAAAGATACACTTATTTATAATACATATTTTTAACGATAATCAAATACTATTTTTTAATATAATTATATTTACCACTTCATAAATATAAGTAATATGTATTGCTGCCCTAGGCATAGGTCTAGTTTGAATTCTGTAGATATGTTCTTGCATATATTATTATATTTAAATATATACTGATATTTCTACTTGAATATAAGTTCAACTATTCCTATACATGAGACAACAATAAATATTACTTATAACACATTATTTCTACATTAAAACACTTGCATTATTTGCAAGTTTTATAATTTCAATAGAAAATAGGTCTCAAAAAGTACAATTTTCCTCTTTTACATCTAGTTGAGCTGGGTGTAATATTTCTCAATGTATCGACAGCCTCCGACAGTATATTAAGGGTTTGCGCTTTCATTGGAAACCTGGTATAATTTATCGATTAACGGCTTCTATTACTTTCTTTGGGACGCAATATTGAGGTATGACGCGCCATTGGAAATAGTCGATAAACGAAATTGCTTCCGACAGCATATTTATAGGTTTGTGAGTGCACGCAAACCGAATTACGGCTCAATGGAAACAAGCCCCAACTTTAGGATGCAGGATTAACAGGAACACAGTGGGAGCAACACAGCAAATAAATTAAGGTGCTATCGCTTAGTTTAAGTTAAAAACCAATTTATTTTAAAAGCAAGTTAAAACAATAAGCATTCAGTGAAAAGGGGACATTTGTGATAATGCCCCTATCATGAAATGCATTTCTCGGCTTAGTAAGTAGCCGTTTGATAGCACCTTTATTTGTTTGCTGTGGAGCTCTATGTAGACATTTGGGGATCTCAGGCTACTATATACAGTTGTAATCAAAATTATTCAACCCCCATAGCAAATCAGGTTTATTGTCAAAATTTAAAGACTTTCAGCTGTTTGCAATGATCAAAAGAAATTGAAATAGCTCAACACAATGAATGCTTCAAGTGGTTTCCCCAAATTCAACTGAAAATGTAACTTTTATAATATCATTTTTATTAGGGAAAGCAAAAACAGAACGCACAGAGGACACATAGATTCAATGTACAGTTTACAATTAGTAGGCAAGATTACAGTGTATAACAATAGCAGGAGTAAACACAATCATGAGGAGTGCTATTCTCTGATACATATTGACATTTCCGCCTGTCATTGATCTACGAGTGGATATAAAAGTTACCTCTGTACGTGTCTGCCATCCCCAGACATTTTAATGTTTTTAAACCAAAACGTTTCTAAATACACTAACTCAATAACTAAATGAAAAAAAAAAAAAAAAAAAAAAAAAAAAGAAAGAATAAACTAAACTACTACTAAACCACTTAGGGGACCTACTGTGGGGCCGGTCGAGGTCGAGGCCTGGCAGAGGGAGAAGAAAAAAAAAAAAAAAAAAAAAAAAAAAAAAGAGGGGGGGGGGGGGGGGGGAAGGGGGAAAGAGGAGGTAGGTGGTGTAAAGGGGCAAGCGCGGTGCGTTGGAGGATGAGATGCGGGTGTGTGTGGAGCACAATGCAGGGCCCAAAGCTAAGCCATTAACCATGCTCCTGAAGCAGGTGGGCCCAGTCACCCCTTAAAGTACTTTCCATAAAAATCACAGAGTCTTTAAATGGCTTGAGAATGAGCCTCTGTATTTCCAGTTCAAAGGTGAGGATTAATCTGCGCCACTTGCGTAAGAATAGGCTCAATCTGTTCTGTACATCTATCCTGACGTCCATTTGCTCAATGAATAATTGGGATTGTAAAAGGTTCTTAAAGCCTTTAAATGAGGGGCCAATTTTTTTTATCCAGTGTTTCAATATGTGTTTCCTAGCCACAAGCATGATTAAGCTCAGTACTGAGTCATGTTGTTTGTGCCGGTCATCCCAGCACAGGAATATGATAGTTTCGGGGCGTATCTCAAGCTGTATCTGGAGTTTTTGTTTCAGCCAAAATTGGATTTTACCCCAATATTGCCTGATCGGAGGGCAATCCCATACATAGTGGAGGAGATTAGGATTATCTAGTGAGCATTTAGAGCATTTATTTGTGTGGGTGGGAATCCACTTGGCCATGACTCTGGGTGTGAAGTATGCCCTATGTAAGAAGCGTACTTGTGATTCTCTAAGCATGGCTGATAGAGTTGCTTTCCTGGTTTTTTTCCATACTATTCTTAATCTCCACCCACGTGGTCTCTCCCAGTCCCTCTCTAATCCAGCCTGTCTGTATAGATGGTTGTAACTTTGGGAGGTGATGTTGCAATAGGATTTGATATATTTCTGAGAGAGAAAACCTGCCCATGGCATATAGTGATTGAGTGAGACGGAAAGGGGATCCTTCCCAAAAATCTGTTGTGTCTCTGACCAGTGTTCCAGCATAGTGACGTATCTGGAGGAATGCATAGAAGTGAGTTCTTGGCAGGCCATAGTCCCTCTGTAGGGCCCCAAATGTCATGAAAGTTTTTGTTAGCGGATCAAAGAGAGGCTTGAGAGACTTTATTCCCTTCGCCTCCCAAATCCTGAAAGGCAGGGTATCAGATCCTGTCGGAAAATCTGGGTTTCTCCTGATAGGGAGATAAGGCGAAGCGTGGCAGGTTTTGTCTAGATATTTGTGGGCAAGAAGCCAGGCCTTCAAGGGGTCGCTGAATAGAGCGTTGAGACCCAAGTTCTTCAAGGCCTTCGTGTTTGCAAGATGCGGAAGGTAGGCCAGGGATATGTCCCCCAGCACTGCCTGCTCCAGATCTGGACGACAAAAGTGATGGGTGCCTACCTGCCAATCCACTACCAGACGAATCAGAGCGGCCCAGTTGTAAAGCCGAAAATCAGGGAGTGCTAGGCCTCCATTAAGGAATGTCATATTAAGTTTTTCCCTCGAGATCCGTGATTTTTTTCCTTGCCAGATGAACTCTCGTGTTGCAGAGTTTAGAAGCTTGAGATCAGCTTTGCTCAAGAGTAGGGGAAGCATTAGAAGTGGGTATAGAACCCGGGGGAGCACCACCATTTTAAGTAGGGCAATTCTTCCCGTCAACGACAGTGGCAGAGATCTCCAACTGTTCATTTGGGCTTGTAGTTTAGCACATATGGGGGTTAGGTTGTCAGCATATAGCCTATTGGGGTTGGCTGAAATCTTAATACCGAGATAGGTAATATTATGTTTGGCTATTGTAAAGGGGTAGTTCACCCCAGAGGTAGTTTTCCTATTTAGCCAAAGGATCTCCGACTTTTGTACATTTATTCTATAACCCGAGAATAGGCCAAAATTCTTGAGATCATTCATGATATTAGGCAGGTGTCTTTGAGGGTCCTGCACAAAGAGAGGCATATCATCAGCATATAGTGCCAAATGCTGTGGAGATCCTGCTATATCCACACCCGGGAAGGTCTGCCGCAATTTAACGGCCAGGGGTTCTAACGCTATATTAAAGAGTAGGGGCGACAGGGGACACCCCTGTCTTGTGCCCCTGTGCAGTTGGAAATCAGACGAGAAGACATTGTTAACAATCACATTAGCCTTGGGCGAGTGGTAAAGATTTTTGATGAGAGTGAGAAAGGGACCAGAGAAGTTGGCTTGGGACATAGTGTGAGGAAGGTGGTCCCATTCCACCCGATCAAAGGCCTTCTCTGCGTCAAGCGACAGCAGGAAGGCCTCCGAGTCATCTGTCTCCGCTTGTTTCCTCGAGCCAGACCAGAAGAATTGAGCTATCTGTAGGACCCTACGTACGTTAACTACTGAAGAGCGCGCATGCATGAAGCCCGTCTGATCTTCATGGATGATAGTGGGTAGAATGAACTTAAGTCTCTCGGCGAATAATTTAGTAAGGATCTTATAGTCCGCGTTTAGCAGGGATATCGGTCTATAAGATTCGGGCAACAGGCAGTCCTTTCCTTCTTTATGAATCAAAGTGATGGAGGCCGATACAAATTCTGGGGAGGGTGCCGACTCCTCTCTAAGGTAGATAGAGAATAGATCTACAAGAGAGGGAGTGACCTGTGACTTAAGTAATCGATAAAATTCGATAGGCAATCCGTCCGGGCCTGGCGCCTTGCCCAGAGACATGGCCATGATGGTTCTCTCAACCTCGTCCCTCACTATCGGAGCATTCAGTTTGTTCAATTGCTCCTCTGAGATTTTTGGGAGCTCAACAGAGTCCCAGAATCTGTCTCTCACTTCGTTTCCCGAGGGGAGCTCACTTGCGTAAAGGGTGGAGTAATATGAAAATGTAACTTTTAATGAATTCTGCATCTCAAAATTATTCAACCCCCTGAATAGAATCCCTCACAACAGCACAAATATGCAAAACAGGTGTTGTCTCAAGCACAGCTGATGCAACTAATCAAGGGCTTCATTAGTTGTACCAGGTGTGTTTGAGCTAGAACACAAGAAATACCTGAACTGGCTAGGGGTTTGTTAAGTGTCACGTTTGACTGCATGTTAGAAATATGGCTAAGCCAAAAGAATGGTCCAAAAAGTTAGAAGAAGATATCATCACCCTTCACAAACAAGGAACAGGATACAAAAAGATAGTGAAGGCACTGAATGTTCCTAGAGATACCGTTGGCAGCATAGTTCGCAAGTTCAAAGTTAAAGGAACAGTGATTACACTACCTGGACGGGCAGAGAAAAGAAGCTATCAGCAGCTGCAACCAGATTTCTGAGAAGTCAGGTTGAGAAAAACCCTCGAGTGACTGCAAAAGACCTGCAACAGGCACTGAGGTTTCAGGTTGCACAGTAAGGAGCATACTAAACGCAGAAGGTTTCCATGCCAGAACTCCAAGACGTACACCACTACTGACCCAAAAGCACAAGAAAAGTCGGCTCCAATATGCTCAAAATCATATAAATAAGCCACAGAAGTTTTGGGATTCTATTCTGTGGAGTAATGAAACAAAACAGGAACTTTTCGGCGAGATGCATCAGCTGTATGTCTTTAGGAAGAAAAATGAAGCATAAACTGAAAAGTATACTCTGCCTACAGTTAAGCATAGTGGTAGCTTGGTGATGCTCTGGGGCTGATTTGCATCCTCTGGCACTGGAAACCTGCAGCATGTGGAAGGCCAGATGGATTCATTGAAGTTTTAGGAAATCCTAGGAGAAAACGTCATGCCGTCTGTGAGGAAGCTGAAGCTTGGGCATCATTGGACCTTCAGAAAAATTTAAGTAAATCTCTTGTTTGCACACAACTAAAACAAGTTATGCTTAAGTGTGAATGAAAAAAGGGGGCAAAACAGACTCAATAAAAAATGCAATTGCGTTACTTCATAAATTTCAACAGTAAAACACACATAAAAAGTGTATATTACAAATTGAATACAAAATACATACAGCATACACAATAAAAGATAAATCATAAAATAAATATACACTTGATGAAAATAATTCATAGAAGAAAAGTCAATCCAATGCAAAGTTTGGGATACTTGCTACTTTAATGATCTCATATGTGGCAATATGTAGCAATATGTTGCAGGATTTCCTGTGGTTTCCAAAAATGGCAAATTGTCCGTCAGAAAAGGATCATCAGAAATGGATCCTCTGCAATCCGTATACCCTGTGAACCTGAACAGACAACAGGGACTCCTTAGGTGTATATCGATAGCTACAAAATGAAAAGTATAATCTGTACTCACATTACAGTGTAGGAAAGCTGACACGACGAGGCCTATTTAACAAATGTCTGTCGGACATTATCCGACAGTGCGGATCAGGTCCAACAGACATCGCTGAATGCAGAGAGAAATATGCTCTCCGTATTCAGCATTGCACCAGCTACTCACAAAAGCTGTTGGGGCTGCAGACAATGGGCCGCCAGCAGGGGGGTGTCAATCAACCCGATTGTACTCGATCGGGTTGAATTGTGGCGACTCCTGTCTGCCTCATCAAAGCAGGAGGACAGGTTATGGAGCAGCAGTCTTTAGAAGACTCGCCAGAAACACAGGCCTTCAAGCTCCGTTCTGAGCTTGATAGATAGGCCCCGTCCTCTCAACCTGCAGTGTTCTTGGCTTGCAGCACTCCAAACTGCTGGTGATGCCGAAATAGATAGCCAAAGCCTCCACACTTGAACCGCCACCTCGGTTAATCAGCTGCCTCGGGAGAGGAGTAAAATGAACAATAAAACAGGGCAGTCCGTATTAGTTCAAGACCCCAGCTGTGTATTGAGATGGATCAGCTTCACTTCGGAAGCCTATGAATCCAAAAGAAGTTGGCTGAACTCAGAGGATCCATTTCTGATGATCCTTTACTGATGGCCAATTTGCCTTTTTTGGAAACCATGGAAAATCCTGCAACATATTGCTACATATTGCTATATATGAGATCATTACAGTACCAAATATCACGAATTTTGCATTGGATTGACTTAATTATTTTCATTAAGTGTGTATTTATTTTATGATTTATTTTTTATTCTGTATGCTGTATGGATTTTGTATGAAATTTGTAATATATGCTTTTTATGTGTGTTTTTACTGTTGAAATTTATGAAGTAAAGCAATTGCATTTTTTATTGAGTCTGCATTTTTTAGTGAGTCTGTTTTCCCCCCTTCTTTCATTTACACTTAAGCATAACATGTTTTATTTGTGCGCAAACAAGAGATTTATTTAAATTTCTCTGATTGTCCCTTTTGGAGGTGTAGGAGACCTTCTTTTCTTGTTTGTTTGTGGGTCTGTACATTTTGCGCTGGTATTTTATGTGTTTTAAGTTACATCATTGGACCTTCCAACAGGACAAGGATCCCAAGCATACCTCAAATTCCACCAAGGCTTGGTTGCATTTGAAGTTCTGGAAGATACGACAGTGGCCATCATAGTCACCTGACTTGAACCCCATATAAAATCTCTGGTGGGATTTGAAGAAGGCGGTTGCAGCAGGCAAACCCAAGAATATTACTGAACTGGAAGCCATTGATCATAAGGAATGGGCTAAGATTCCTCAAGAACGCTGCCAGAAGCTGGTGTCTGGCTATGCATCTCTTTTGCAGCAGGTCATAACAGTAAAAGAGTGCTCTACTAAGTACTAAAGATGCTTGCCATGAAGAAGTTGAATAATTTTGAGACTGAAGAATTCATTAAAAGTTGCATTTTCAGTTGAATTTAGGGAAACCACTTGAAGCATTCATTGTATTGAGCTATTTCAATTGCTTTTGTTTTATTTGTTCATTGCAAACAGCTGAACGTTTGTAAATTTTGACAATAAACCTGATTTGCAATGGGGGTTGAATAGTTTTGATTACAACTGTAGATGTGTTATGTAAGATTTAGAATGGAGCAAGTGAAACATTTATTCTGATAACCACAATTAAAAAAATCTACTTAAGTGTCTATTAGCAAAATTATAATTAAGGCTCAAAATGACTTTGTCCTGTTATACAAAGTTTCTCTAGAATATAATAAACCTGTCCACTTACAAATAAGTTTCTTCCTATGAAAGATAATAATTACTTCTGGGTGCTGAACTCAGTCAGATTGTGATACACGTTGTTCACCAAAAGTACATTGTTCAGGAGAAAATAATTATTTCAAAACTGAGCAAAGATCTTCTATAACTCTGTGCAAAATAAACAATATGTATAATTTAAATGGGAAAAAATAGAGGATGGATATTAGAGAAATACATACAAAGAACAAATAAGTCTACAGAGTAAATTGTAGCATATTGGGGTTTTTTTTTATATAAAAGGAATCATGGGAAGAAAAAGCTCAGAACTAAATAATGTATACAATAAAAAAAACTTAGGTGATTGAAAAGCATTTCAGTGACAGAGGTAAGGAAACAATAACGGCTATCATGAACGGAGTTGTTAATAAAACTCAACCTTATCTGCGATGAATTACAATATATTATGAGCAATACAAACTTTGCAATGCATATCTATGCACATATGCTAGACTGCCCTGTAAAAATATACAGTATAATCTTTGTTAAGAGCAGTCTAATAAGATTACTTGCACAAGGTGCCCTGCTTTATTGTACCTTGTCTGTACCATAAGAAATTACTTAATTTTCATATAGTGATTGTAAAACACAATGCACTAAATGCCTTCAGTTTATTACCCTGTAGAACTATATAAGAACTCCACAGGGCTTCGTCATTGCTACAACCTTGCAATAAACTCTTGGCACCGCCATGTTGATATTAGCATATGGCAGTTGACGAATAGACTATCTCAGCTTTTGCAGGCTACTTAAAGCTCATTAGGTCACATCTAATAGAAGAAGATCAATTTATATTTTATATCCAAAGAAAAATGGGAATGTAAAGTTTTCCTATTTTAATCTGAAAAATACATCTTTTTGCTGATCTGGTGCAAATATCAGTAACAAAAAGAGCCAGTAAACCTAACCAACAGTTGTTAGACCCAATACACTATTTGCTTTACTTTGTAGACTGTTTTCTGTGATCAAGATATATATCATTTCATAAAAAGAAGAATGAACGGTGTATCCCAAGGATTTTATTTTCTCAGTTTTCAAATAAAAGTAAATTTCAAACCATTTGAAATCAATTAGATGTTCTCCAGTAGCTTTGACAATTTTAACTTAACTTTGCATCTAGGGAATTCATGAACAATATTCCAATTGATCAAATACGCCTTTTTACACTTTTTTGCATAGTTGTTTTATTTATTTACTAGCTATGACCTCTTTAAAACTTACTTTAGCATTTTTTTAATCAACATATATTAGCTCTTCCATCTTTTCCAAAGTAACATTTTTTCTTCATCCTTAGTTTGCATATTACCAAATAATATGGATAAGAAAATAAAGCAAAAATAACATGAGCTGCTGCATTGCATATTTTTACACATTGGGTTAAAATATTACAGTTTTGTCTAAATAATTTTAGAGACATCTTTATATTGTCTTAGTTTGTGAATATTTAGAATACTTTAAACTTGTACACTATATGTTGGTACCTCATCTATATTTTCTAGGGAAATGTTTTTCATCTTCATTGCTCATTGATTATTAAGAGAACAGATTTAAGGGGTGAGGACCAATTGTTTTTTTTAAATTAGTAATACAATGACACACGTGCTTAAAATGTGTTATTTAGCTTACTAGAACCAAGAACAGATTTCCCTGGAAAATTCTCAGTAAGACTAAAATATTAATTGGAGTTGCAAACTAGGGTAACTGTTGTGCTGTCCAGTAACTAGCAAGTGATGTAGGTCAGACTAAATCATGGAACATCAGATCAAAAGAATATGTGGGAATATATTGAGAATCAAAATGTAATGGTTCTCAGTGAAAAGTGTTAATTTTTCTTTTAAAATATGGTAAAAGGTTTAAAGTGAAATATAATCATCATCAAGAAACCATTTATTGACATGCCTGAAAACTGAATCATCTAAACTAAAAGGACAATTGGCACTTTCAGGTTGTGACAGTGATAGTCCCCACCACCCCAAACAACTAAAGCTATGCCAAAATAAATAAATACTTGTTAGCCATGCAGTTATCTCAGATCAGATCATATCTTCAAGGCTTAAAACATCAACTTTAGAGACACCTACATTTGAACCTTTTGCCCTCAGCAAACAAATATTGCCCTCATTTTAGTAGCCAGTCTAAAAATATAGAGGTACACATCAATGACTTATGAATCTTTTTCTCTGCTAAAGGTGCCCCTGTCTGAGCAACTGCCCAACCAATGTTGCCCAATATCCTTCTGCAGATTCCATAACTTGTCAAGTAAATAAATAAGATATGTCTAAGTGACAGCCAATCACCTTTCAACCAGTCTCTGACTTTACTTCCTATTACTGGAAGCAGCTGAAGTTTTCAAAGGAGTATGGTGTAGCACAACTCATAGGCAAGTATTTAACATAGAGCCATCTCCAACTAGACATTGCACAATTGCTATCATAAAAAACATCAGGAATCTCTGACGTAAGCATTTCTAACTTTGGGTGTAAGATTCTAGCCATATCTTAATCTTTACCACATTTACAGTAGATTTTATGATAACTATCCCAACAGCTTACTATCACCAATATTACAAGATTTGCGCTATACCGGTTGCGTAAATAAAGCAAAAAAAATTAGCGTTATCACACTTTCCATAGCGCTGCCATTACAAGTTAAGCTTAAACCTTCTTTTGTTGTGCGGTATGGTGCATTAAGCTCCATACCGCACAAAACCCAAGGCCTGACTTTACGTGCTTTTGCACGCTTTCCCCCATAGACATCAATGGAGAGAAAGTGTTAGAAAAAAACACCTGCGATCGCGGAATGGCGATCGTCATAACACAACCCCTAGTCTACACACCTCTAATCCGCAGCTCCCCCCGACATTGCAGACAATAAATAAAATGATTAACCCCTAATCTGCCGCCCCCGACATCGCTGACACTGTATAAATCGATTAATCCCTAAACCGCCGGCCCCCAGATTGCAACTACTATGATAAACCTAATAACCCCTAAACCGCCAGTCCCCCACATTGCAACAACTATAATAAACCTATTAACCCCTAAACCGTCAGCCCCCCACATGGGAACTACTATAATATACCTATTAACCCCTAAACCTAATACCCCCCTAATTTTAAATTACATTTACATTATAACTATCTTTAAATAAATAAAAACTTACCTGTGAGGGGCGTGTCTTGGCATTAGAAGCTCCAGGAGGAAATTTAAATAATCTGCCGATTATCGTAGTTAATTCTCAACATCCATATGAATGACGGTCACCAATGATCACCTTATAGCCTGTTGATCCGAAAGGCATAAGGTTTACCGTATTAAAGGGACACTGTACCCAAAAATTTTCTTTTGTAATTCAGAAAGAGCATGCAATTTTAAGCAACTTTCTAATTTACTCCTATTATAATTTTTTTTTTCGTTCTCTTGCTATCATTATTTGAAAAAGAAGGCATCTAAGCTTTTTTTTGGTTTTAGTACTCTGGACAGCACTTTTTTATTGGTGGATGAATTTATCCACCAATCAGCAAGGACAACCCAGGTTGTTCATCAAAAATGGGATGGCATCTAAACTTACATTCTTGCATTTCAAATAAAGATACCAAGAGAAAGAAGAAATTTTGATAATAGGAGTATATTAGAAAGTTGCTTAAAATTTCATGCTCAATCTGAATCACAAAATAATTTTTTTGGGTACAGTGTTCCTTTAATGATCCCTGAGCTCTGATTCAGACTGCAAAGGCCTTCAGTGTCAGCGACGAGTAAGGCCTTAGCACCCTCCCCCGTAACACAGGCTGCACAATCAATTGATTGTGTTCACACACAAACTTTAACAAAAAGATCACTACTCCTAAAATCAATATACTGAATAAATATGGAGGCACATCACCATTTTGTCCAAGTCGCATTAGAAGATTTTTAACAGAAATTCTGTGAAAGCATGGAAGCGTTAATACTCTCACTGCGTTCAGAAGGAGGGCTAAATATGGAAGCAATTGCAGACATAGCGGTCATCAGAGATGACAAATAGCCAGAAATACCGCAACTACCTGCTACAAACTGGTCTAATCTTCCTTTAGATTATCTGTTAAGAATGACTCCTACCAATTTGCCTGTGCACACTTCAAAAGGAGGAGTACTACAAGATGCATATTGATACAGATACAAGCCTGAGGAAACGGGGTTACCCCCGAGAAACGCGTCGCTTTACTTCTCTATATACTATAAGAGATTTGATTTTAACACACCAGCTGTAATGTGCTACATTACTGGCTATTTTATTCTGTATAATAAATGCTAGTTTTATGATTCACGAAGTCTGGTGTGTGCATCAATCTCTTCTAAGTAACCCAAAGGCTTTCCAGCCTTTCTCCCTTGTTCCAACCTTTAGGATACCATCCAGGCAAGGACTGCCTTGCAGGACATCCACCTCTCCAGGACATCACGACGGGGATTCGTATACACAGCCAGCTGGTTTGCTGTTTAGAATACCAGCCTGCCTCTAACAGGCACAAGAGAGTGCCTTCACGTTTGTGAGTATCCTGTGTCTTGTCCAGATTCACGTCTTGGTATCTATTGATCTACACATGTGGCGCCTCTGTTTCTGTTTTTTACAGTTGTCCATATAAGATGCATATTGTGGAGCAAGTAGGGAACTCCTCATTGAGCAGATGTCTGTGAATAAGCCTGAGAATATGGCGGTTCTGTTTACAGATGACCAGTCAGCTGAAGACGCTGTGGATATATGCAGATAGAGGGAACTGAGCGGTTTACTACCATTCATCACACTTCCCTTCACACTACAGATCAGGGTTAGACCCGAAACATGGATGTCTCCTAAGGACACTCTGGGGAAATATTTGTTTGATATCTCTGACATATCACTGCAAGCAGAAGAATCTGAAGCCGAAGGGAATACTGCTAGATCACAGAAGATCTACACGGCATCATGTTGCCTCAATATTCTGTTCAAAATGGGAGTTGGATGAAAACTCTTCAACTGGACACTTGTCCCCAGAATTGTGGGTAACTAACAGGGGACATATGTAAAATGTCATTAAGGGACTGCCAGATAAGATATTGAACACTGCATTGGGGACAATATAATGTATGTGTGTATTAACTTTGAAGTCTTTAGAACAATTTGGAGGCTGTACCCATGTAGCCACAGTGTCTTTATATTGATCTCACCCTGAAACCCACTATTTCACCTAGCTTCAGTATAGAGAAAAACCTCTGAGGAATTAATTTACTATCAGCTAGATTACGAGTTTTGAGCACTATAGGGATTTTAACGACTGCCACGAAGCGGCGTTATTTCATCTCCCAATAGCGCTGGTATTACGAGTTTTAAAAAAGCATGCTTGTGCGGGTGATATGGTTGCCTTGAGCTCCATACCACACCGAAATCAAGCGCTGCTTTGACGTGCTTGTGCACGATTTCCCCATAGACATCAATAGGGAGAGCCGCCAAAAAAAAAACCTAACACCTGCGATCGCGGATTGAAAAGCTCCGTAATGCAGCCCCATTGATGTCTATGGGGAAATAAAAAGTTAAGTTTAAACCTAACACCCTAACATAAACCCCGAGTCTAAATACAGTTATTAACCCCTAATCTGCCGCCCCCAATATCGCCACCACCTACATACAGTTATTAACCCCTAATCTGCCACCCCCAACATCGCTGCCACCTACATAAAACTATTAACCCCGCTCCTGATGTCGCCGCCACTATACTAAAGTTATTAACCCCTAAACCTCTGGCCTCCCACATCACTACCACTAAATACATTTATTAACCCCTAAACCTAACCCTAACACTAATGTAACCCTAAGCCTAACACCCCCTAATTTTAACATAATTAAAATACAGATAAACTAAAAATATAATTATTAACTAAATAATAACTATTTAAAACTAAATACAAACTTACCTGTAAAATAAAACCTAAACTAGCAACAATATAACTAATAGTTATATTGTAGCTAGATTAGGTTTTATTTTTATTTCACAGGTTAGGTTGTATTTATTTTAACTAGGTAGACTAGTTAGTAAATAGTTATTAACTATGTACTAACTAGCTAGTTAAAATAAATACAAACTTACCTGTGAAATAAAACCTAACCTGCCTTACACTAAAACCTAACATTACAAAAAAATAAACACTAAAATTACTAAAAATAAAAATAACTAAATTACATAAAAACAAACAAACACTAAATTACAAAAAATAAGAAACAAATTATCAAAAATAAAAAAGAATTACACCTAATCTAATAGCCCTATCAAAATAAAAAAGCCCCACCCCAAAATAAAAAAAAACCTAGCCTACAATAAACTACCAATGGCCCTTAAAAGGGCCTTCTGTGGGGCATTTCCCCAAAGATATCAGCTCTTTTACCTGTAAAAAAAAAATACAAACACCCCCCAATAGTAAAACCCACCACCCCCACATCCAACCCCCCCAAATAAAATAACTATCTAAAAAAAACTAAACTCCCCATTGCCCTGAAAAGGGCATTTGTATGGGCATTGCCCTTAAAAGGGCATTTAGCTCTTTAGCATGCCCAGACCCTAAACTAAAAATAAAACCCACCAAAAAAAAACCTTAAAAAAACCTAACACTAACCCTCGACGATCCACTTACAGTTCTTGAAGTCCCGCTTGAAGGATCCATCCAGCCGGCGAAGTCCTCATCCATGCGACAAGAAGTCTCCATCTGGGCAGCCTCTTCCATCTTCATCCAGCTGGCGAAGTCCTCATCCAGGCGGCAAGAAGTCTTCATCCAGATGGCATCTTCTATCTTTATCCATCCGGCGCGGAGCGGGTCTATCCTGAAGACATCCAGCACGGAGCATCCTCTTCATATGGTCTTCACCATAAACTGGAACTTCAATGCAAGTGACATCATCCAAGATGGCGTCCCTTGCATTCCTATTGGCTGAAAGATTTTAATCAGCCAATAGGATTATAGCTGCTAAAATCCTATTGGCTGTTCCAATCAGCCAATAGGATGAGAGCTCAATACTATTGGATGATTGGAACAGCCAATAGGATTTTAGCAGCTCTAATCCTATTGGTTCCATGCCGGATGTCTTCAGGATGGACCTGCTCCGCGCCGGATGGATGAAGATAGAAGATGCCATCTGGATGAAGTCTTCTTGCCACCTGGATGAGGACTTTGCCGACTGGATGAAGATGGAAGAGGCCATCTGGATGAAGACCTCTTGCCGCATGGATGATGACTCCGCCGGCTGGATGGATCCTTCAAGCGGGACTTCAAAACTGTAAGTGGATCGTCGGGGATTAGTGTTAGTTTCTTTTTAAGGTTTTTTTTGGGTGGGTTTTATTTTTAGTTTAGGGTCTGGGCATGTAAAAGAGATAAATGCCCTTTTAAGGGCAATGCCCATACAAATGCCTTTTTCAGGGCAATGGGGAGCTTAGGTTTTTTTAGATAGTTATTTTATTTGGGGGGTTGGTTGTGGGGGTGGTGGGTTTTACTGTTTGGGGTGTTTGTATTTTTTTTTTACAGGTAAAAGAGCTGATATCTTTGGGGAAATGCCCCACAAAAGGCCCTTTTAAAGGCCATTGGTAGCTTATTGTAGGCTAGGGTTTTTTTATTTGGGGGGCTTTTTTATTTTGATAGGGCTATTAGATTAGGTGTAATTCTTTTTTATTTTTGTTAATTTGTTTCTTATTTTTCGTAATTTAGTGAGGTTTTTTTTGTAATTCAGTTTTTTTTATAATTAGATACTTTTTGTAATTTTTAGAGTAGTGTTAGGATGTTTTAATGTGTAGTTTAGTTTAATGTAATTGGTAGTTAGTTTAATTGTAGTTTAATAATTATCTTAGTTTAATATTAATGAATTTAATTTAACAGGTAAGTTTAAATTTAATTTAAGCTAGGGAAATTGTAATTTTAATATAAATTTAGGGGGTCGTTAGGTTTAGGGGTTAATAGTTTATTTAAGTATATTTCGTTGTGGGGGCTTGCAGTTTAGGGGTTAATAGGTTTATTATAGTGGTGGTGTGGGTGGACGGCAGATTAGGGGTTAATTATATTTAAATAGTGTTTGCAATGTAGGAGGGCAGCAGTTTAGGAGTTAATAGGTTTATTATAGTGGCAACGATGTCGGGGAGCGGCGCAATATTGGTTAATACATTTTAATAGTGCCGGCGATGTCCGGAGCGGCAGATAAGGGGTTAATAAATTTATTATAGTGTTTGCGGTGCGGGAGGGTCTTGGTTTAGGGGTTAATAGGTAGTTTATGGGTGTAAGTGTACTTTTTAACACTTTAGTTATGAGTTTTATGGTACAGCTTTGTAACGTAAAACTCATAACTACTGACTTTAGATGGCGGTTCGGATCTTGTGGTTATAGAGTGTTACGCTTACTTTTTGGCCTCCCAGGCAAACTCGTAATACCGGCACTATGGGAGTCCCATTGAAAAAGTGCGGTACTGATGTTGAGTGACTGGCTTAAAGGTGTGCTTTACACCTATACCGACAAGACTTGTAATAGCAGCGTTAGGTAAAATGAAGCATTATGGGCATAACGCTGCTTTTTCACTCATAACGCCAAACTCGTAATCTAGCTGTATTTTAGCTCTGTTTATTTTCTGGGAGACAGTCATTTCCTGTTTTTATCATAACTCTTCAGTATTACATGTGTCCATTATTTCTAGTTTATTTATTATAAACATGCAGTGGCCATTTACCCTAATATGTGAAATATTTACTCTCACCCTAACTGATTTTAGCAGAGAAATAATATTGTCTCAATGTCTATACCCTGTTATAACTAGTGAATACATATATTATATGTTTTGTCCTGTTTAGTGCAGGCTGGGCTGTCAGCGGCCGAGATGGTTTAGCTTGTTTGAATCAGGCTCTGTGTTAGATAAGCTTTCAACGCTACTATTTAATAGGGTTATGGATATTTTAGTATAATCATATAGAATTAAGGATGGTGAAAAATCAGGTTCTCTCTGTGATAAATATGGCATCTTTTTATATACAAGCATATTAAGTCGAACAATATGCCCCTCTAGCTTCTTAGAAAATATTTTTTTAGCAGAAGAGTCAAAATACCGGTTGCATTCTAAATTTTGCTTGCCATAATTATAGTTTCCTGAGCACTCATACCTATAGTAGTGAGTAGTGATCCCTAGAACATAATGTATATTTGTTTACTTGTTTAATGGGTACTATATACTTAAACCATAGATTTATTACACTAAATGGTATAAATAATACTTTAGCATGCTGTATACATAACATAAGGTTATACACTATTGTATATCACGGTACTATATAAGCTCACCATTTATTGTTACTATCATTTAGAATATCAGTTGCTAATTTATATTAAACATATAGGTCTAAAAGTGACCATTCCAAATAATAATTTTCCTCTTTTAGAATGTGCTAGTTTTGGTAGGTACAAGTGTTGCCTCCAGTGTCAAATGAGGAAACAATTTAAGAACATGTTAAAAAATAAAGGTTCCAGTCATCTACTTATTATAAATTGTGTAGATTTAACTTGTGTCAGTGGCTATTGTTGCATTGAAATTTATAATTTCTTTATCTGTCTTATGGTAACCCATATAAGTTGTGTTTTTTTGCACAGCCTCAATAAAAAACTATTAAAGGGACAGTCTACAATAGAATTGTTATTGTTTTAAAAGATAGATAATCCCTTTATTACCCATTCCCCAGTTTTGCACAACCAACACAGTTATATTAATATACTTTTTACTTCTGTGATTACCTTGTATCTAGGAACCTTCTTCCAGCCCCCTGATCACATGACTGTGACTGTTTATTATCTATTGTCTTAAATTTAGCATTGTTTTGTGCTAGATCTTAAATAACTCCCTGTGCCTGAACACAGTGTTATCTATATGGCCCATGTGTACTTTCTGTCTCTTTGTGTTAAATAGGAATTTAAAAAGCATGTGATAAGGGGCAGCCCCCAAAGGCTTAGAAATTAGCATATGAGCCTACCTATGTTTAGTTTAAACTAAGAATACAAAGAGAAAAAAGCTAATTTGATGATAAAAGTAAATTGGAAAATTGATTAAAATTACAAGTCCTATCTGAATAATGGAAGTTTAATTTTGACTAGACTGTCCCTTTAAATAAAAAAAAAAAACTTACCTAACATTACTATTTTAAAACAATAAAGTTATCGAAAAATCTAAAAACCTAAATTACAAATTAAAAAAATCCTAACACTACGAAAAAAAAAAAAAAAAAATAAATTACAAAAAATAAAAACTCTAAAATTACGAAAAATAAAAAACTCTTACATTACAAAAAATAATAAAAGTAATTATCCAAATTAATAAAAATTACACCTAATCTAATAGCCCTATAAAAACAAAAAAGGCCCCCCAAATAAAAACCTAACTTAGCAATAAACTACCAATAGCCCTTAAAAGGGCCTTTTGTAGGGAATTGCCCTAAGTTAAACAGCTCTTTTACCTAAAAATGTCAAAGTCCCCCTAACAGTAAACCCCCCTACCCAACCAACCCCCCAAAATAAAAAAATAAAAACTATATAAAATAAACCTAAGCTACCCATTGCCCATGAAGGGGAATTTGTAAGGACATTCAGCTCTTTTACTGCCCATCCCTAATCTAAAAAAAAAACACCCCCCAAAAAAAACCTAACACTAACCCCAGAAAATCTACTCACAGTTCCTAAAGTTCGGATATCCATCTTAATCCAGGTGGTGAGAAGTCTTCATACAGGCGGCAACATCTTCATCCATCACGGGGGCATCTCTTATCTTCATCCCGGTGGCGCGGAGCTGTGGAGGCGTGGAGCATAGTCGCCGGCGGCGTGGACATCCAGCGTGGAGGATACTGCAAACGCCTATGGCCACTGGCATCTACATGATCTATTAGATAGACTACAATAGGACTTCATCCACTTTTCACTCAAAACCAGCAGTGAGGAGGCCAGATAACCAAGGGTTTATAATTCACCTGCACAGCAAAGCATTAAAATAAGACAATTCAACTCAATTTTGTGGTTATTATTCCCCTTCCCTTCACACTGTCCTTTAAATGGTCTTGTGTGCTATGTATACATAACATGATTTATTTCTTACTAGTAGTTGATAACGATAGGTGCAGTATTTGTTATAACCCACATTATCTGATGTCTAAACATCCCACTTTGTAGCGAGTTATGAAAAAAAAAAGATATGAGATAAAATGTTTAAATACAAACAGTGAAAAAGATGCATTTTGTCAATAGAAATATAATAACAGCATAAAAGCTCTAGCTGTGCAACTTTCCATTAATATGTCATAGGCCTTTTTTTCTCACAGTAAAGCTGGTTAAATATTTCTTTTGCTTTATGTTTTTAGACACTAACTCTGCAGGGTTTAGTGGATTTATTGTGCTATATCCCGTTGAAAGGAAGAACTTGTTGTACACATGTAAACTCAATTCAGTCTTCACTTTAATATCAGTCTATTGGCCCCAAGTCACCTTAAAAGACATATTCAGAGTGATGCTGAGCTGCTGTGAAAAATGAAGCTGTGAATTCACCATGTGGCTTCAAAGAATTGTATACATTTCTAAAAAATAATAATAATTCCCAAGCTTTTCTTTTCAGACATTACTGTAATGACAAAAAGTGACAGTGAATGTGTGACTACAATCACATCAGAGACAAGGAGTCGCTCAGCTACAGGAGCATATTAGATTAAAGAAGCTGTGCTTATCAATTTATAAAGAAGTTAGAATTTCCATTGGAGCAGATTGCGCTTTGGGACTGCTCTCTACGTCACACTATGGAGAAAACAGAAAATGGTAAGAAGTAGAGGAATAACCCATAACTAGTAAGAATAATTTTTTTTTTATAAACAATAAAAAAAATGGCAGTGATTAAATTATATATGGTACGATTTTGAAATCCTAATACCCGGGTTACCAAATTACTTGGTGTGTTCATTAACCTATCTGGTGATGAGACTTTTGCTTGTGTATGTTTTTGTATGACTTGAAATTTATCATCACTTTAATAAATGGAGGAGCTAGCAGTCACTCTTTCCTTACCTATATTATTATCTATGATTGCAGCATTTTGTTTAATATCTTCACACTAAAAGTTATATGTGGTTCACTATTCAGCACTAAGTAATGGTACTGAAATATGAAAGTGAAAAAAAATAAAAATAAAATGAAACTCAACAGTCCCATATTATTGTCTGACTTTGTGGTTATTCCAATGAATCAAAATATCCCGGCATGTTTTTTTGTGGGGTATTTTATCCTATTGCCTATACTTTTATTATTATTATTATTATTATCAGGTATTTGTAGAGCGCCAACAAATTCCACAGCGCTATAAACATAGCACATAAACATATCTGTTCCTATGAAGGTGAACTACAAACCGCTGGGCTAATAGGCTTACAGGCTAAGGGGTTCAAGGGGATAGCAGTGGAGATAGGAATGTTAGTGTAGGTTGTATGCATCCCTGAATAGTAGAGTCTTTAGGGAGCGCTTGAAGCTTTCAAAACTAGGGGAGAGTCTTGTAGAGTGAGGCAGAGAGTTCCATAACAAGGGAGCCAGTCTGGTGAAGTCTTGTAAATGGTAATGTGAGGAGGTAACAAGAGTGGAGGGAGTAGGAGATCATGAGCAGAGCGAAGGGGACGTGAGGGAGAGTATCTGGAGACAAGGTCTGAGATGTAGGGGGGAGCAGTGCAGCTGAGGTCTTTGTATGTCAGAGTGAGAATTTTGTGTTTAATCCTGGAGGCAAGAGGAAGCCAGTGAAGAGATTGACAGAGAGGTGAAGCAGATGAAGAGTGACCTGTAAGGAAGATGAGCCTGGCAGAGGCATTCATTATGGATTGTAAAGGAGCAAGGCGGCAGCTAGAGAGCACAGAGAGGATGGAGTTGCAGTAGTCAAGGCGGGAAAGGATGAGAGAGTGGATTAAAAGCTTAGTTGAGTCTTGTGTAAGGAAATGTCTAATTTTAGAGATGTTGTTAAGGTATAAGCTGTAGGCTTTAGCCAAGAACTGAATGTGAGTAGTGAAAGAAAGATCTGAGTCAAGTGTGACCCCAAGACATTGGGCATGTGGGGTAGGGGTAATGATGGAGTTATCAACAGTTATAGAGAAATGGGGGGTGGAGATTTTGGAAAAAGGGGGGAAAATAAGGAGCTCAGTTTTGAACAGATTTAGCTTGAGGTAGTTAGAGGACATCCAAGATGAGCTATGAGAGAGACAGTTAGTGACCCGGGTTAGCAAGGAAGGAGATAGGTCTGGTGCAGAGAGGTAGATTTAGGTGTCGTCGGCATACAAATCATATTAAATCCCGTGGGACTTTATTAAGGAACCTAATGATGACGTGTATATTGAGAAGAGAAGGGGACCGAGAACAGATCCTTCTGGTACCCCAACAGGAAGTGCTAACAAGGCAGAGGATGCCCCACAGAAGGCTACACTAAAGGTACGGTTAGACAGATAGGAATAGAACTACAAGAGAGCTGTGTTGCAGATGCCGAAAGATTGGAGGGTTTGGAGCAAAAGAGGGTGGTCGACAATATCAAAGACTGCAGACAGATCAAGGAGCATAAGCAGAGAGACGTGGCCTTTGGAATTTGCTGTAAGTAGGTCATTGGTAACCTTAACAATTGCTGTCTCTGTTGAATGAAGGGGGTGAAATCCAGAATGCAGTGGGTCAAGAAGGGAGTTAAATGTAAAGAAATGGGAAAGACGCGCATATACTAGCTTTTCAAGAAATTTTGAGGCAAGAGGGAGTAGAGAAATAGGTCAGTAGTTAGATGGGGAGGTTGGATCAAGAGAAGGTTTTTTGAGGATAGGTGTGACCAGTGCATGTTTAAGAGATGAGGAAAATATACCAGTGCTGAGGGAGAGATGAAGATGTGTGTGATTTTAGGGGTAAGGGTAGAAGAGAGGGAGGGGAGTAGCTGTGAGAGTATGGGGTCAACGGGACAGGTAGTGAGGCGAGAGGACAATATAAGGGCAGAAACTTTTTCCTCTCTAACAAGGGCAAAATAGCTAAATTTATGGATATGGGGGTTTTGATGATTGTGAGCTTTTGAGGGGGTGGGAGACCGGTAGTATGTTGAGAGCTGATATAATTTCTGATGGAATCGATTTTGTTGTTGAAGTAGCTGGCAAAATCTTCAGCTGAAAGAGAAGTTGTAGTAGGAGGTGGGGGTGGATGGAGAAGAGTATTGAATGTGGAGAACAGATGTTTTGGGTTTGAAGAAAGAGTAGATATAAGAGTAGAGAAGTAATGTTGGTTACATAGATAAAGGGCAGAATAGTAAGAGTTCAAGATGAACTTATAGGCGCATATTTATCAAGCTCTGTATAGAGCTTGAGGCCCCTTGTTTCTGGCTCACCAGAAACAGAAGTTATGAAGCAGCGGTCTAAAGACCGCTGCTCCATAACTTGTCCGCCTGCTCTGAGGCGGCGGACAGAAGTCAACCCGACCGAATACGATTGGGTTGATTGACACCCCCTGCTAGCGGCCGATTGGCGACGAATCTACAGGAGGCGACATTGCACCAGCAGTTCACAAGAACTGCTGGTGCAATGATAAATGCTGACAGCTTATGCTGTCGGCATTTATGGATGTGCAGCGGACATGACCCGCTATATCGGATCATGTCCACTCGCACCATAGTAAATAGACCCCATAGTGAGGAAAGTCAGCTGAACTCTGAGATTTTCTCCAGTGTTGCTCAGCAGTACAGGAACATCTTCATAGGTACTGTGTCAGAGGAGTATGCCAGGGCTGATGATGAGTGTATGATTTCTGAGCTATGGTATGTGGGGCCAGAATGTCAACAACCAATGTAAGGGTGGAGTTATAGTGGCAGATAGATTAATTAGGGCAGGAACCGGAGGGGATGGAATAGAGGAGAGGTTTGAGAGAGCTTGTGTGCTGTTGCTGATCTAATGACTTTATTCTTCTGTGAATTTTGTTGTGAGGGGTAGAAGGAGGGAGAGTAGTTGGGAGGGAGCTGATGTTACAAGTGAGGAGATGATGGTCAGAAAGAGGAAAAGAGGAGTTGTTAAAGTTTGAGATAGTGCATCGATAGCTGAAAATTAGATCAAGGGAGTGACCATCTTTGTGAGTGGGAGAGTTAGTCCATTGAGACAGGCCGAAAGAGGAAGTGAGTTACAGAAGTTGTTTTGCAGAGGAGGCAGTGGGATTGTGTCAATCTAAAAAGTTGCACAAAACACATTAAAAATACATTACAAAGTTGTTAATAATATGAAACCTTCAAGATATTTTACAGCTTCTAATGTTGTACTCATCCATAACAAAGACAAAGACGCAGAGTCAATGGACGCTTATCGCTCAATATCATTACTCAACACTGACTATAAAATATTGGCTAGTATTTTAGCAAATAGGCTTAAAGGGATCGGCAAGTCAAAATTAAACTTGCATGATTCAGATAGAGCATGTCATTTTAAGACACGTTTAAATTCACTTCTATTTTCAAATGTGCTTCGTTCTCTTAGTATCCCTTGTTAAAAAATGAATATGCACATATCATACACTAGTGGGAGCTGCTGCTAATTGGTGCCTGCACACATTTGTCTCTTGTAAGTGGCTAAATAGATATTTTCAGCTTCCTGTCAGAAATGCAATGCTATCCCTTCAGCAATGGATAACAAGAAAATGAAGAAAATTTGATAATCAAATTAAATTGGAAAGTTGTTTAAAATTGTATGTTCTATCTGAATCATAAAAGAAAATTTTGGGGTTTACTATCCCTTTAAAAAAATTATAGGGGACATAATACATACAGACCAGACTGGTTTTATGCCAGGTAGGACCGCACAGAAAAATATTAGGACATAGCCTATAATAAAAATAATTCTGATGACCAAACTGACTTTGCTCTGTTGACCATTGATGCCGAAAAGGCATTTGATTCCATCTCATGGGATCATTTATGTACGGCCCTGGATAGATTTGGCCTAGTAAGGAATTTTACTAAATATATTAAATTAATATATCAAGACCTGATATCCTATATCAATGTAAATGGCTTAATTTCACCAAGCATAACATTACAGAAAGGAACTAGACAGGGCTGCCCATTATCGCCTTTACTTTTTAATATGGCACTGAAACCATTAGCAATCCAATGCAGGGAAAAACTTGAAGGGGTCTTAATTGGTAATAATAGAACTGTTTTATCTGTGTATGCAGATGATATACTCTTTTATGTAGGTAATACCAGAAGAAATATACCCCTTATCCTTAATATTATCGCTGAATTTAGTAAATTTTCAGTCTACTGAAAATGGATCTTGAAAAAGAAAGACAGTCAATTATTAAATCCCTTTGGGCAAGCAGTCGGTAAAATCAAATACCTAGGAATATCCTTATCTAAAAACCCTGATGAAAAGTAAAGATTTACAAAGATTTAATTCACAATGTTCACAATTCTTGTGGGGTAAAGGGAAGCCACGCATTGCTCTTAGGAAATTAATGCATCTTAAAGTGGACGGAGGCTTTGCTCTCCCCAATATCAAGTTGTACAACTGGACCTGTATGGCCAAAGTGGCTATTCATTGGCTTACAGGCTCAGATCATATAACTAATATCAAGGCGAAAAGGCTGTAGTCTTACCTTTTTCTCTTAGGGCTTTACTCCATCAAACTTACTTGAAATCTCCTGGAAAAATAGCTTTTAAATATACTATATATAATATTGTATTAGC